>NC_092540.1:11242500-11505769 GCF_037038585.1 Patagioenas fasciata
ATGTGCGTTGGCTGTGTCTGCCTGCTCCAGTGAAGAGAGAAACGGGAAATCATCTTGGTAGAGGCAACAAAGCAAAAGCGAGGCAGGATTGACATCTGCTCAACAGAGACGGATTCCCTGCGCTGACACAGTTCACAGTTACACGAGAAGCAATCTGAGCGGTCCGTCGACCGGAGACGTGTTTCCCAAGAGGTCGTTTAGCGAGTGAACAGCAGTGTGCGCGACTTTCAGGAGTGTGCCTGGAAAGTGCCAGAATCACCAGGAGCATCTGTGCAAAAGCTGCTGCCTCTGTGACCGCATTGAGGCACGTTCGCGTGTCTGCGAGTATATAGACGGCTCTTTCGCGTTCACTCCGAGGGAAACGGTCCGCTATTGCTTCTGTGCGCACAGACGCGATTCCCTTGTCTCTTGCGAACACAGGGAACTCTGTGCATCCAAATCTACAGGCTAAGGACGCGTCTGCATATGTTTTGGTGAACAATCGAGTGTGCGTGTTCTGACAGCTGCCTCTATGCAGACGTCTCCACAGAGCCACTTCTGAATGCCCCGCAGCCCAGGACTGAATGGATACACTAACAAGTGCACCGGTGTGAGCAACCACATATGCAGAAGGACGTCTTTCATCTCACAGAAGCGCGAACGTCTTGGCGTTCAAGCACATGGCAGAAACAAGGTGTGAACAGATGAGCTGCTGCTATTTTCTCCGTTCGGCATGCTTCGTTGTAGCTCTCTTGCCGGTCGCCGGCTTAGCGGCTTGCTTTGCGCGACTAGCTCTGGGGAGAGAAGGAGATAGCGCCGGAAACCTCGCCTTTTGCCTTCTTCGGCGCTGGAACCTGGTTGCTGCGCCTTCTCTTTGTCCATGTGCACACACACGATTCCTCAGCGAAAACCATGCAGAAACCTTTCCACGAGCACCCAGGGATGTGCACCCAGCACCACGTGCACGCACACGCAGCTAGAGAAAAGCACCTACCTTTTCACACACTGATGCCTAAGCAAACGCGTGGCCACACACACGCACACATCCGCAAGCGCGCCTACTCCCATCTATTGAGGGAAAGACGGACGAGCTCTTTGGTTGCTCTTCACAGGCTTGTCCCTGATCTATAGCTGAGGGCAAACACTTGTGTGCTTGTGGGAGAGCCTGTGTCTTTCCTGGAAGCGTTTGGGAGTTTTGCTCAGACGCGTGTTTCCTCAAGTTCAAGAATCAAGATCTAGGATACCTGCAGACAGGTGCCTGTTTGTGTGGAGACAGTCTGTTTGAAACTGTGTTCCTCAGCGCCCGCTCTTTCTCCCCGTCGCTCCACACGCCTGGGAGTCCCTTTCTTTCTCTCCACAAGCACGTGTGTTGACTTCGTCGCACATGTGCATCTGCACAAGCGTTGAGCTCAGCAGAGCGTGTCTCTTGACACTTGATGTGCGTTGGCTGTGTCTGCCTGCTCCAGTGAAGAGAGAAACGTGAAATCATCTTGGTAGAGGCAACAAAGCAAAAGCGAGGCAGGATTGACATCTGCTCAACAGAGACGGATTCCCTGCGCTGACACAGTTCACAGTTACACGAGAAGCAATCTGAGCGGTCTGTCGACCGGAGACGTGTTTCCCAAGAGGTCGTTTAGCGAGTGAACAGCAGTGTGCGCGACTTTCAGGAGTGTGCCTGGAAAGTGCCAGAATCACCAGGAGCATCTGTGCAAAAGCTGCTGCCTCTGTGACCGCATTGAGGCACGTTCGCGTGTCTGCGAGTATATAGACGACTCTTTCGCGTTCACTCCGAGGGAAACGGTCCGCTATTGCTTCTGTGCGCACAGACGCGATTCCCTTGTCTCTTGCGAACACAGGGAACTCTGTGCATCCAAATCTACAGGCTAAGGACGCGTCTGCATATGTTTTGGTGAACAATCGAGTGTGCGTGTTCTGACAGCTGCCTCTATGCAGACGTCTCCACAGAGCCACTTCTGAATGCCCCGCAGCCCAGGACTGAATGGATACACTAACAAGTGCACCGGTGTGAGCAACCACATATGCAGAAGGACGTCTTTCATCTCACAGAAGCGCGAACGTCTTGGCGTTCAAGCACATGGCAGAAACAAGGTGTGAACAGATGAGCTGCTGCTATTTTCTCCGTTCGGCATGCTTCGTTGTAGCTCTCTTGCCGGTCGCCGGCTTAGCGGCTTGCTTTGCGCGACTAGCTCTGGGGAGAGAAGGAGATAGCGCCGGAAACCTCGCCTTTTGCCTTCTTCGGCGCTGGAACCTGGTTGCTGCGCCTTCTCTTTGTCCATGTGCACACACACGATTCCTCAGCGAAAACCATGCAGAAACCTTTCCACGAGCACCCAGGGATGTGCACCCAGCACCACGTGCACGCACACGCAGCTAGAGAAAAGCACCTACCTTTTCACACACTGATGCCTAAGCAAACGCGTGGCCACACACACGCACACATCCGCAAGCGCGCCTACTCCCATCTATTGAGGGAAAGACGGACGAGCAACGTCCTGACAGGCTTGAGGGGAAAAACGTCCGTTGACGGTTGGCGTACTGCACGCCCGCCTACGGGGCTGCAGGGGAATCCACATTTGGAAGGTACCTGAAGATGTGTGCCTGTTCTTGGAGCTCCGCTAGTAGGGTAGCAAAGACACTCGTAGGCAGTACTGAATGCTGCTCCGTGCTACTTCTCCTCCGCTGGCAAATGCTTCACAGTCGCCCGAGGAAAGACGTTTAACAATCGATCTCCAAGAGGAACGAAACACATGATGCCATAAGGCGAAAGAATAGCAGGGCATCTCTTCACAGGCTTGTCCCTGATCTATAGCTGAGGGCAAACACTTGTGTGCTTGTGGGAGAGCCTGTGTCTTTCCTGGAAGCGTTTGGGAGTTTTGCTCAGACGCGTGTTTCCTCAAGTTCAAGAATCAAGATCTAGGATACCTGCAGACAGGTGCCTGTTTGTGTGGAGACAGTCTGTTTGAAACTGTGTTCCTCAGCGCCCGCTCTTTCTCCCCGTCGCTCCACACGCCTGGGAGTCCCTTTCTTTCTCTCCACAAGCACGTGTGTTGACTTCGTCGCACATGTGCATCTGCACAAGCGTTGAGCTCAGCAGAGCGTGTCTCTTGACACTTGATGTGCGTTGGCTGTGTCTGCCTGCTCCAGTGAAGAGAGAAACGGGAAATCATCTTGGTAGAGGCAACAAAGCAAAAGCGAGGCAGGATTGACATCTGCTCAACAGAGACGGATTCCCTGCGCTGACACAGTTCACAGTTACACGAGAAGCAATCTGAGCGGTCCGTCGACCGGAGACGTGTTTCCCAAGAGGTCGTTTAGCGAGTGAACAGCAGTGTGCGCGACTTTCAGGAGTGTGCCTGGAAAGTGCCAGAATCACCAGGAGCATCTGTGCAAAAGCTGCTGCCTCTGTGACCGCATTGAGGCACGTTCGCGTGTCTGCGAGTATATAGACGGCTCTTTCGCGTTCACTCCGAGGGAAACGGTCCGCTATTGCTTCTGTGCGCACAGACGCGATTCCCTTGTCTCTTGCGAACACAGGGAACTCTGTGCATCCAAATCTACAGGCTAAGGACGCGTCTGCATATGTTTTGGTGAACAATCGAGTGTGCGTGTTCTGACAGCTGCCTCTATGCAGACGTCTCCACAGAGCCACTTCTGAATGCCCCGCAGCCCAGGACTGAATGGATACACTAACAAGTGCACCGGTGTGAGCAACCACATATGCAGAAGGACGTCTTTCATCTCACAGAAGCGCGAACGTCTTGGCGTTCAAGCACATGGCAGAAACAAGGTGTGAACAGATGAGCTGCTGCTATTTTCTCCGTTCGGCATGCTTCGTTGTAGCTCTCTTGCCGGTCGCCGGCTTAGCGGCTTGCTTTGCGCGACTAGCTCTGGGGAGAGAAGGAGATAGCGCCGGAAACCTCGCCTTTTGCCTTCTTCGGCGCTGGAACCTGGTTGCTGCGCCTTCTCTTTGTCCATGTGCACACACACGATTCCTCAGCGAAAACCATGCAGAAACCTTTCCACGAGCACCCAGGGATGTGCACCCAGCACCACGTGCACGCACACGCAGCTAGAGAAAAGCACCTACCTTTTCACACACTGATGCCTAAGCAAACGCGTGGCCACACACACGCACACATCCGCAAGCGCGCCTACTCCCATCTATTGAGGGAAAGACGGACGAGCTCTTTGGTTGCTCTTCACAGGCTTGTCCCTGATCTATAGCTGAGGGCAAACACTTGTGTGCTTGTGGGAGAGCCTGTGTCTTTCCTGGAAGCGTTTGGGAGTTTTGCTCAGACGCGTGTTTCCTCAAGTTCAAGAATCAAGATCTAGGATACCTGCAGACAGGTGCCTGTTTGTGTGGAGACAGTCTGTTTGAAACTGTGTTCCTCAGCGCCCGCTCTTTCTCCCCGTCGCTCCACACGCCTGGGAGTCCCTTTCTTTCTCTCCACAAGCACGTGTGTTGACTTCGTCGCACATGTGCATCTGCACAAGCGTTGAGCTCAGCAGAGCGTGTCTCTTGACACTTGATGTGCGTTGGCTGTGTCTGCCTGCTCCAGTGAAGAGAGAAACGTGAAATCATCTTGGTAGAGGCAACAAAGCAAAAGCGAGGCAGGATTGACATCTGCTCAACAGAGACGGATTCCCTGCGCTGACACAGTTCACAGTTACACGAGAAGCAATCTGAGCGGTCTGTCGACCGGAGACGTGTTTCCCAAGAGGTCGTTTAGCGAGTGAACAGCAGTGTGCGCGACTTTCAGGAGTGTGCCTGGAAAGTGCCAGAATCACCAGGAGCATCTGTGCAAAAGCTGCTGCCTCTGTGACCGCATTGAGGCACGTTCGCGTGTCTGCGAGTATATAGACGGCTCTTTCGCGTTCACTCCGAGGGAAACGGTCCGCTATTGCTTCTGTGCGCACAGACGCGATTCCCTTGTCTCTTGCGAACACAGGGAACTCTGTGCATCCAAATCTACAGGCTAAGGACGCGTCTGCGTATGTTTTGGTGAACAATCGAGTGTGCGTGTTCTGACAGCTGCCTCTATGCAGACGTCTCCACAGAGCCACTTCTGAATGCCCCGCAGCCCAGGACTGAATGGATACACTAACAAGTGCACCGGTGTGAGCAACCACATATGCAGAAGGACGTCTTTCATCTCACAGAAGCGCGAACGTCTTGGCGTTCAAGCACATGGCAGAAACAAGGTGTGAACAGATGAGCTGCTGCTATTTTCTCCGTTCGGCATGCTTCGTTGTAGCTCTCTTGCCGGTCGCCGGCTTAGCGGCTTGCTTTGCGCGACTAGCTCTGGGGAGAGAAGGAGATAGCGCCGGAAACCTCGCCTTTTGCCTTCTTCGGCGCTGGAACCTGGTTGCTGCGCCTTCTCTTTGTCCATGTGCACACACACGATTCCTCAGCGAAAACCATGCAGAAACCTTTCCACGAGCACCCAGGGATGTGCACCCAGCACCACGTGCACGCACACGCAGCTAGAGAAAAGCACCTACCTTTTCACACACTGAAGCCTAAGCAAACGCGTGGCCACACACACGCACACATCCGCAAGCGCGCCTACTCCCATCTATTGAGGGAAAGACGGACGAGCAACGTCCTGACAGGCTTGAGGGGAAAAACGTCCGTTGACGGTTGGCGTACTGCACGCCCGCCTACGGGGCTGCAGGGGAATCCACATTTGGAAGGTACCTGAAGATGTGTGCCTGTTCTTGGAGCTCCGCTAGTAGGGTAGCAAAGACACTCGTAGGCAGTACTGAATGCTGCTCCGTGCTACTTCTCCTCCGCTGGCAAATGCTTCACAGTCGCCCTAGGAAAGACGTTTAACAATCGATCTCCAAGAGGAACGAAACACATGATGCCATAAGGCGAAAGAATAGCAGGGCATCTCTTCACAGGCTTGTCCCTGATCTATAGCTGAGGGCAAACACTTGTGTGCTTGTGGGAGAGCCTGTGTCTTTCCTGGAAGCGTTTGGGAGTTTTGCTCAGACGCGTGTTTCCTCAAGTTCAAGAATCAAGATCTAGGATACCTGCAGACAGGTGCCTGTTTGTGTGGAGACAGTCTGTTTGAAACTGTGTTCCTCAGCGCCCGCTCTTTCTCCCCGTCGCTCCACACGCCTGGGAGTCCCTTTCTTTCTCTCCACAAGCACGTGTGTTGACTTCGTCGCACATGTGCATCTGCACAAGCGTTGAGCTCAGCAGAGCGTGTCTCTTGACACTTGATGTGCGTTGGCTGTGTCTGCCTGCTCCAGTGAAGAGAGAAACGGGAAATCATCTTGGTAGAGGCAACAAAGCAAAAGCGAGGCAGGATTGACATCTGCTCAACAGAGACGGATTCCCTGCGCTGACACAGTTCACAGTTACACGAGAAGCAATCTGAGCGGTCCGTCGACCGGAGACGTGTTTCCCAAGAGGTCGTTTAGCGAGTGAACAGCAGTGTGCGCGACTTTCAGGAGTGTGCCTGGAAAGTGCCAGAATCACCAGGAGCATCTGTGCAAAAGCTGCTGCCTCTGTGACCGCATTGAGGCACGTTCGCGTGTCTGCGAGTATATAGACGGCTCTTTCGCGTTCACTCCGAGGGAAACGGTCCGCTATTGCTTCTGTGCGCACAGACGCGATTCCCTTGTCTCTTGCGAACACAGGGAACTCTGTGCATCCAAATCTACAGGCTAAGGACGCGTCTGCATATGTTTTGGTGAACAATCGAGTGTGCGTGTTCTGACAGCTGCCTCTATGCAGACGTCTCCACAGAGCCACTTCTGAATGCCCCGCAGCCCAGGACTGAATGGATACACTAACAAGTGCACCGGTGTGAGCAACCACATATGCAGAAGGACGTCTTTCATCTCACAGAAGCGCGAACGTCTTGGCGTTCAAGCACATGGCAGAAACAAGGTGTGAACAGATGAGCTGCTGCTATTTTCTCCGTTCGGCATGCTTCGTTGTAGCTCTCTTGCCGGTCGCCGGCTTAGCGGCTTGCTTTGCGCGACTAGCTCTGGGGAGAGAAGGAGATAGCGCCGGAAACCTCGCCTTTTGCTTTCTTCGGCGCTGGAACCTGGTTGCTGCGCCTTCTCTTTGTCCATGTGCACACACACGATTCCTCAGCGAAAACCATGCAGAAACCTTTCCACGAGCACCCAGGGATGTGCACCCAGCACCACGTGCACGCACACGCAGCTAGAGAAAAGCACCTACCTTTTCACACACTGATGCCTAAGCAAACGCGTGGCCACACACACGCACACATCCGCAAGCGCGCCTACTCCCATCTATTGAGGGAAAGACGGACGAGCTCTTTGGTTGCTCTTCACAGGCTTGTCCCTGATCTATAGCTGAGGGCAAACACTTGTGTGCTTGTGGGAGAGCCTGTGTCTTTCCTGGAAGCGTTTGGGAGTTTTGCTCAGACGCGTGTTTCCTCAAGTTCAAGAATCAAGATCTAGGATACCTGCAGACAGGTGCCTGTTTGTGTGGAGACAGTCTGTTTGAAACTGTGTTCCTCAGCGCCCGCTCTTTCTCCCCGTCGCTCCACACGCCTGGGAGTCCCTTTCTTTCTCTCCACAAGCACGTGTGTTGACTTCGTCGCACATGTGCATCTGCACAAGCGTTGAGCTCAGCAGAGCGTGTCTCTTGACACTTGATGTGCGTTGGCTGTGTCTGCGTGCTCCAGTGAAGAGAGAAACGGGAAATCATCTTGGTAGAGGCAACAAAGCAAAAGCGAGGCAGGATTGACATCTGCTCAACAGAGACGGATTCCCTGCGCTGACACAGTTCACAGTTACACGAGAAGCAATCTGAGCGGTCCGTCGACCGGAGACGTGTTTCCCAAGAGGTCGTTTAGCGAGTGAACAGCAGTGTGCGCGACTTTCAGGAGTGTGCCTGGAAAGTGCCAGAATCACCAGGAGCATCTGTGCAAAAGCTGCTGCCTCTGTGACCGCATTGAGGCACGTTCGCGTGTCTGCGAGTATATAGACGGCTCTTTCGCGTTCACTCCGAGGGAAACGGTCCGCTATTGCTTCTGTGCGCACAGACGCGATTCCCTTGTCTCTTGCGAACACAGGGAACTCTGTGCATCCAAATCTACAGGCTAAGGACGCGTCTGCATATGTTTTGGTGAACAATCGAGTGTGCGTGTTCTGACAGCTGCCTCTATGCAGACGTCTCCACAGAGCCACTTCTGAATGCCCCGCAGCCCAGGACTGAATGGATACACTAACAAGTGCACCGGTGTGAGCAACCACATATGCAGAAGGACGTCTTTCATCTCACAGAAGCGCGAACGTCTTGGCGTTCAAGCACATGGCAGAAACAAGGTGTGAACAGATGAGCTGCTGCTATTTTCTCCGTTCGGCATGCTTCGTTGTAGCTCTCTTGCCGGTCGCCGGCTTAGCGGCTTGCTTTGCGCGACTAGCTCTGGGGAGAGAAGGAGATAGCGCCGGAAACCTCGCCTTTTGCCTTCTTCGGCGCTGGAACCTGGTTGCTGCGCCTTCTCTTTGTCCATGTGCACACACACGATTCCTCAGCGAAAACCATGCAGAAACCTTTCCACGAGCACCCAGGGATGTGCACCCAGCACCACGTGCACGCACACGCAGCTAGAGAAAAGCACCTACCTTTTCACACACTGATGCCTAAGCAAACGCGTGGCCACACACACGCACACATCCGCAAGCGCGCCTACTCCCATCTATTGAGGGAAAGACGGACGAGCTCTTTGGTTGCTCTTCACAGGCTTGTCCCTGATCTATAGCTGAGGGCAAACACTTGTGTGCTTGTGGGAGAGCCTGTGTCTTTCCTGGAAGCGTTTGGGAGTTTTGCTCAGACGCGTGTTTCCTCAAGTTCAAGAATCAAGATCTAGGATACCTGCAGACAGGTGCCTGTTTGTGTGGAGACAGTCTGTTTGAAACTGTGTTCCTCAGCGCCCGCTCTTTCTCCCCGTCGCTCCACACGCCTGGGAGTCCCTTTCTTTCTCTCCACAAGCACGTGTGTTGACTTCGTCGCACATGTGCATCTGCACAAGCGTTGAGCTCAGCAGAGCGTGTCTCTTGACACTTGATGTGCGTTGGCTGTGTCTGCCTGCTCCAGTGAAGAGAGAAACGTGAAATCATCTTGGTAGAGGCAACAAAGCAAAAGCGAGGCAGGATTGACATCTGCTCAACAGAGACGGATTCCCTGCGCTGACACAGTTCACAGTTACACGAGAAGCAATCTGAGCGGTCTGTCGACCGGAGACGTGTTTCCCAAGAGGTCGTTTAGCGAGTGAACAGCAGTGTGCGCGACTTTCAGGAGTGTGCCTGGAAAGTGCCAGAATCACCAGGAGCATCTGTGCAAAAGCTGCTGCCTCTGTGACCGCATTGAGGCACGTTCGCGTGTCTGCGAGTATATAGACGGCTCTTTCGCGTTCACTCCGAGGGAAACGGTCCGCTATTGCTTCTGTGCGCACAGACGCGATTCCCTTGTCTCTTGCGAACACAGGGAACTCTGTGCATCCAAATCTACAGGCTAAGGACGCGTCTGCATATGTTTTGGTGAACAATCGAGTGTGCGTGTTCTGACAGCTGCCTCTATGCAGACGTCTCCACAGAGCCACTTCTGAATGCCCCGCAGCCCAGGACTGAATGGATACACTAACAAGTGCACCGGTGTGAGCAACCACATATGCAGAAGGACGTCTTTCATCTCACAGAAGCGCGAACGTCTTGGCGTTCAAGCACATGGCAGAAACAAGGTGTGAACAGATGAGCTGCTGCTATTTTCTCCGTTCGGCATGCTTCGTTGTAGCTCTCTTGCCGGTCGCCGGCTTAGCGGCTTGCTTTGCGCGACTAGCTCTGGGGAGAGAAGGAGATAGCGCCGGAAACCTCGCCTTTTGCCTTCTTCGGCGCTGGAACCTGGTTGCTGCGCCTTCTCTTTGTCCATGTGCACACACACGATTCCTCAGCGAAAACCATGCAGAAACCTTTCCACGAGCACCCAGGGATGTGCACCCAGCACCACGTGCACGCACACGCAGCTAGAGAAAAGCACCTACCTTTTCACACACTGAAGCCTAAGCAAACGCGTGGCCACACACACGCACACATCCGCAAGCGCGCCTACTCCCATCTATTGAGGGAAAGACGGACGAGCAACGTCCTGACAGGCTTGAGGGGAAAAACGTCCGTTGACGGTTGGCGTACTGCACGCCCGCCTACGGGGCTGCAGGGGAATCCACATTTGGAAGGTACCTGAAGATGTGTGCCTGTTCTTGGAGCTCCGCTAGTAGGGTAGCAAAGACACTCGTAGGCAGTACTGAATGCTGCTCCGTGCTACTTCTCCTCCGCTGGCAAATGCTTCACAGTCGCCCTAGGAAAGACGTTTAACAATCGATCTCCAAGAGGAACGAAACACATGATGCCATAAGGCGAAAGAATAGCAGGGCATCTCTTCACAGGCTTGTCCCTGATCTATAGCTGAGGGCAAACACTTGTGTGCTTGTGGGAGAGCCTGTGTCTTTCCTGGAAGCGTTTGGGAGTTTTGCTCAGACGCGTGTTTCCTCAAGTTCAAGAATCAAGATCTAGGATACCTGCAGACAGGTGCCTGTTTGTGTGGAGACAGTCTGTTTGAAACTGTGTTCCTCAGCGCCCGCTCTTTCTCCCCGTCGCTCCACACGCCTGGGAGTCCCTTTCTTTCTCTCCACAAGCACGTGTGTTGACTTCGTCGCACATGTGCATCTGCACAAGCGTTGAGCTCAGCAGAGCGTGTCTCTTGACACTTGATGTGCGTTGGCTGTGTCTGCCTGCTCCAGTGAAGAGAGAAACGGGAAATCATCTTGGTAGAGGCAACAAAGCAAAAGCGAGGCAGGATTGACATCTGCTCAACAGAGACGGATTCCCTGCGCTGACACAGTTCACAGTTACACGAGAAGCAATCTGAGCGGTCCGTCGACCGGAGACGTGTTTCCCAAGAGGTCGTTTAGCGAGTGAACAGCAGTGTGCGCGACTTTCAGGAGTGTGCCTGGAAAGTGCCAGAATCACCAGGAGCATCTGTGCAAAAGCTGCTGCCTCTGTGACCGCATTGAGGCACGTTCGCGTGTCTGCGAGTATATAGACGGCTCTTTCGCGTTCACTCCGAGGGAAACGGTCCGCTATTGCTTCTGTGCGCACAGACGCGATTCCCTTGTCTCTTGCGAACACAGGGAACTCTGTGCATCCAAATCTACAGGCTAAGGACGCGTCTGCATATGTTTTGGTGAACAATCGAGTGTGCGTGTTCTGACAGCTGCCTCTATGCAGACGTCTCCACAGAGCCACTTCTGAATGCCCCGCAGCCCAGGACTGAATGGATACACTAACAAGTGCACCGGTGTGAGCAACCACATATGCAGAAGGACGTCTTTCATCTCACAGAAGCGCGAACGTCTTGGCGTTCAAGCACATGGCAGAAACAAGGTGTGAACAGATGAGCTGCTGCTATTTTCTCCGTTCGGCATGCTTCGTTGTAGCTCTCTTGCCGGTCGCCGGCTTAGCGGCTTGCTTTGCGCGACTAGCTCTGGGGAGAGAAGGAGATAGCGCCGGAAACCTCGCCTTTTGCCTTCTTCGGCGCTGGAACCTGGTTGCTGCGCCTTCTCTTTGTCCATGTGCACACACACGATTCCTCAGCGAAAACCATGCAGAAACCTTTCCACGAGCACCCAGGGATGTGCACCCAGCACCACGTGCACGCACACGCAGCTAGAGAAAAGCACCTACCTTTTCACACACTGATGCCTAAGCAAACGCGTGGCCACACACACGCACACATCCGCAAGCGCGCCTACTCCCATCTATTGAGGGAAAGACGGACGAGCTCTTTGGTTGCTCTTCACAGGCTTGTCCCTGATCTATAGCTGAGGGCAAACACTTGTGTGCTTGTGGGAGAGCCTGTGTCTTTCCTGGAAGCGTTTGGGAGTTTTGCTCAGACGCGTGTTTCCTCAAGTTCAAGAATCAAGATCTAGGATACCTGCAGACAGGTGCCTGTTTGTGTGGAGACAGTCTGTTTGAAACTGTGTTCCTCAGCGCCCGCTCTTTCTCCCCGTCGCTCCACACGCCTGGGAGTCCCTTTCTTTCTCTCCACAAGCACGTGTGTTGACTTCGTCGCACATGTGCATCTGCACAAGCGTTGAGCTCAGCAGAGCGTGTCTCTTGACACTTGATGTGCGTTGGCTGTGTCTGCGTGCTCCAGTGAAGAGAGAAACGGGAAATCATCTTGGTAGAGGCAACAAAGCAAAAGCGAGGCAGGATTGACATCTGCTCAACAGAGACGGATTCCCTGCGCTGACACAGTTCACAGTTACACGAGAAGCAATCTGAGCGGTCCGTCGACCGGAGACGTGTTTCCCAAGAGGTCGTTTAGCGAGTGAACAGCAGTGTGCGCGACTTTCAGGAGTGTGCCTGGAAAGTGCCAGAATCACCAGGAGCATCTGTGCAAAAGCTGCTGCCTCTGTGAGCGCATTGAGGCACGTTCGCGTGTCTGCGAGTATATAGACGGCTCTTTCGCGTTCACTCCGAGGGAAACGGTCCGCTATTGCTTCTGTGCGCACAGACGCGATTCCCTTGTCTCTTGCGAACACAGGGAACTCTGTGCATCCAAATCTACAGGCTAAGGACGCGTCTGCATATGTTTTGGTGAACAATCGAGTGTGCGTGTTCTGACAGCTGCCTCTATGCAGACGTCTCCACAGAGCCACTTCTGAATGCCCCGCAGCCCAGGACTGAATGGATACACTAACAAGTGCACCGGTGTGAGCAACCACATATGCAGAAGGACGTCTTTCATCTCACAGAAGCGCGAACGTCTTGGCGTTCAAGCACATGGCAGAAACAAGGTGTGAACAGATGAGCTGCTGCTATTTTCTCCGTTCGGCATGCTTCGTTGTAGCTCTCTTGCCGGTCGCCGGCTTAGCGGCTTGCTTTGCGCGACTAGCTCTGGGGAGAGAAGGAGATAGCGCCGGAAACCTCGCCTTTTGCCTTCTTCGGCGCTGGAACCTGGTTGCTGCGCCTTCTCTTTGTCCATGTGCACACACACGATTCCTCAGCGAAAACCATGCAGAAACCTTTCCACGAGCACCCAGGGATGTGCACCCAGCACCACGTGCACGCACACGCAGCTAGAGAAAAGCACCTACCTTTTCACACACTGAAGCCTAAGCAAACGCGTGGCCACACACACGCACACATCCGCAAGCGCGCCTACTCCCATCTATTGAGGGAAAGACGGACGAGCAACGTCCTGACAGGCTTGAGGGGAAAAACGTCCGTTGACGGTTGGCGTACTGCACGCCCGCCTACGGGGCTGCAGGGGAATCCACATTTGGAAGGTACCTGAAGATGTGCGCCTGTTCTTGGAGCTCCGCTAGTAGGGTAGCAAAGACACTCGTAGGCAGTACTGAATGCTGCTCCGTGCTACTTCTCCTCCGCTGGCAAATGCTTCACAGTCGCCCTAGGAAAGACGTTTAACAATCGATCTCCAAGAGGAACGAAACACATGATGCCATAAGGCGAAAGAATAGCAGGGCATCTCTTCACAGGCTTGTCCCTGATCTATAGCTGAGGGCAAACACTTGTGTGCTTGTGGGAGAGCCTGTGTCTTTCCTGGAAGCGTTTGGGAGTTTTGCTCAGACGCGTGTTTCCTCAAGTTCAAGAATCAAGATCTAGGATACCTGCAGACAGGTGCCTGTTTGTGTGGAGACAGTCTGTTTGAAACTGTGTTCCTCAGCGCCCGCTCTTTCTCCCCGTCGCTCCACACGCCTGGGAGTCCCTTTCTTTCTCTCCACAAGCACGTGTGTTGACTTCGTCGCACATGTGCATCTGCACAAGCGTTGAGCTCAGCAGAGCATGTCTCTTGACACTTGATGTGCGTTGGCTGTGTCTGCCTGCTCCAGTGAAGAGAGAAACGGGAAATCATCTTGGTAGAGGCAACAAAGCAAAAGCGAGGCAGGATTGACATCTGCTCAACAGAGACGGATTCCCTGCGCTGACACAGTTCACAGTTACACGAGAAGCAATCTGAGCGGTCCGTCGACCGGAGACGTGTTTCCCAAGAGGTCGTTTAGCGAGTGAACAGCAGTGTGCGCGACTTTCAGGAGTGTGCCTGGAAAGTGCCAGAATCACCAGGAGCATCTGTGCAAAAGCTGCTGCCTCTGTGACCGCATTGAGGCACGTTCGCGTGTCTGCGAGTATATAGACGGCTCTTTCGCGTTCACTCCGAGGGAAACGGTCCGCTATTGCTTCTGTGCGCACAGACGCGATTCCCTTGTCTCTTGCGAACACAGGGAACTCTGTGCATCCAAATCTACAGGCTAAGGACGCGTCTGCATATGTTTTGGTGAACAATCGAGTGTGCGTGTTCTGACAGCTGCCTCTATGCAGACGTCTCCACAGAGCCACTTCTGAATGCCCCGCAGCCCAGGACTGAATGGATACACTAACAAGTGCACCGGTGTGAGCAACCACATATGCAGAAGGACGTCTTTCATCTCACAGAAGCGCGAACGTCTTGGCGTTCAAGCACATGGCAGAAACAAGGTGTGAACAGATGAGCTGCTGCTATTTTCTCCGTTCGGCATGCTTCGTTGTAGCTCTCTTGCCGGTCGCCGGCTTAGCGGCTTGCTTTGCGCGACTAGCTCTGGGGAGAGAAGGAGATAGCGCCGGAAACCTCGCCTTTTGCCTTCTTCGGCGCTGGAACCTGGTTGCTGCGCCTTCTCTTTGTCCATGTGCACACACACGATTCCTCAGCGAAAACCATGCAGAAACCTTTCCACGAGCACCCAGGGATGTGCACCCAGCACCACGTGCACGCACACGCAGCTAGAGAAAAGCACCTACCTTTTCACACACTGATGCCTAAGCAAACGCGTGGCCACACACACGCACACATCCGCAAGCGCGCCTACTCCCATCTATTGAGGGAAAGACGGACGAGCTCTTTGGTTGCTCTTCACAGGCTTGTCCCTGATCTATAGCTGAGGGCAAACACTTGTGTGCTTGTGGGAGAGCCTGTGTCTTTCCTGGAAGCGTTTGGGAGTTTTGCTCAGACGCGTGTTTCCTCAAGTTCAAGAATCAAGATCTAGGATACCTGCAGACAGGTGCCTGTTTGTGTGGAGACAGTCTGTTTGAAACTGTGTTCCTCAGCGCCCGCTCTTTCTCCCCGTCGCTCCACACGCCTGGGAGTCCCTTTCTTTCTCTCCACAAGCACGTGTGTTGACTTCGTCGCACATGTGCATCTGCACAAGCGTTGAGCTCAGCAGAGCGTGTCTCTTGACACTTGATGTGCGTTGGCTGTGTCTGCGTGCTCCAGTGAAGAGAGAAACGGGAAATCATCTTGGTAGAGGCAACAAAGCAAAAGCGAGGCAGGATTGACATCTGCTCAACAGAGACGGATTCCCTGCGCTGACACAGTTCACAGTTACACGAGAAGCAATCTGAGCGGTCCGTCGACCGGAGACGTGTTTCCCAAGAGGTCGTTTAGCGAGTGAACAGCAGTGTGCGCGACTTTCAGGAGTGTGCCTGGAAAGTGCCAGAATCACCAGGAGCATCTGTGCAAAAGCTGCTGCCTCTGTGACCGCATTGAGGCACGTTCGCGTGTCTGCGAGTATATAGACGGCTCTTTCGCGTTCACTCCGAGGGAAACGGTCCGCTATTGCTTCTGTGCGCACAGACGCGATTCCCTTGTCTCTTGCGAACACAGGGAACTCTGTGCATCCAAATCTACAGGCTAAGGACGCGTCTGCATATGTTTTGGTGAACAATCGAGTGTGCGTGTTCTGACAGCTGCCTCTATGCAGACGTCTCCACAGAGCCACTTCTGAATGCCCCGCAGCCCAGGACTGAATGGATACACTAACAAGTGCACCGGTGTGAGCAACCACATATGCAGAAGGACGTCTTTCATCTCACAGAAGCGCGAACGTCTTGGCGTTCAAGCACATGGCAGAAACAAGGTGTGAACAGATGAGCTGCTGCTATTTTCTCCGTTCGGCATGCTTCGTTGTAGCTCTCTTGCCGGTCGCCGGCTTAGCGGCTTGCTTTGCGCGACTAGGTCTGGGGAGAGAAGGAGATAGCGCCGGAAACCTCGCCTTTTGCCTTCTTCGGCGCTGGAACCTGGTTGCTGCGCCTTCTCTTTGTCCATGTGCACACACACGATTCCTCAGCGAAAACCATGCAGAAACCTTTCCACGAGCACCCAGGGATGTGCACCCAGCACCACGTGCACGCACACGCAGCTAGAGAAAAGCACCTACCTTTTCACACACTGATGCCTAAGCAAACGCGTGGCCACACACACGCACACATCCGCAAGCGCGCCTACTCCCATCTATTGAGGGAAAGACGGACGAGCTCTTTGGTTGCTCTTCACAGGCTTGTCCCTGATCTATAGCTGAGGGCAAACACTTGTGTGCTTGTGGGAGAGCCTGTGTCTTTCCTGGAAGCGTTTGGGAGTTTTGCTCAGACGCGTGTTTCCTCAAGTTCAAGAATCAAGATCTAGGATACCTGCAGACAGGTGCCTGTTTGTGTGGAGACAGTCTGTTTGAAACTGTGTTCCTCAGCGCCCGCTCTTTCTCCCCGTCGCTCCACACGCCTGGGAGTCCCTTTCTTTCTCTCCACAAGCACGTGTGTTGACTTCGTCGCACATGTGCATCTGCACAAGCGTTGAGCTCAGCAGAGCGTGTCTCTTGACACTTGATGTGCGTTGGCTGTGTCTGCGTGCTCCAGTGAAGAGAGAAACGGGAAATCATCTTGGTAGAGGCAACAAAGCAAAAGCGAGGCAGGATTGACATCTGCTCAACAGAGACGGATTCCCTGCGCTGACACAGTTCACAGTTACACGAGAAGCAATCTGAGCGGTCCGTCGACCGGAGACGTGTTTCCCAAGAGGTCGTTTAGCGAGTGAACAGCAGTGTGCGCGACTTTCAGGAGTGTGCCTGGAAAGTGCCAGAATCACCAGGAGCATCTGTGCAAAAGCTGCTGCCTCTGTGACCGCATTGAGGCACGTTCGCGTGTCTGCGAGTATATAGACGGCTCTTTCGCGTTCACTCCGAGGGAAACGGTCCGCTATTGCTTCTGTGCGCACAGACGCGATTCCCTTGTCTCTTGCGAACACAGGGAACTCTGTGCATCCAAATCTACAGGCTAAGGACGCGTCTGCATATGTTTTGGTGAACAATCGAGTGTGCGTGTTCTGACAGCTGCCTCTATGCAGACGTCTCCACAGAGCCACTTCTGAATGCCCCGCAGCCCAGGACTGAATGGATACACTAACAAGTGCACCGGTGTGAGCAACCACATATGCAGAAGGACGTCTTTCATCTCACAGAAGCGCGAACGTCTTGGCGTTCAAGCACATGGCAGAAACAAGGTGTGAACAGATGAGCTGCTGCTATTTTCTCCGTTCGGCATGCTTCGTTGTAGCTCTCTTGCCGGTCGCCGGCTTAGCGGCTTGCTTTGCGCGACTAGCTCTGGGGAGAGAAGGAGATAGCGCCGGAAACCTCGCCTTTTGCCTTCTTCGGCGCTGGAACCTGGTTGCTGCGCCTTCTCTTTGTCCATGTGCACACACACGATTCCTCAGCGAAAACCATGCAGAAACCTTTCCACGAGCACCCAGGGATGTGCACCCAGCACCACGTGCACGCACACGCAGCTAGAGAAAAGCACCTACCTTTTCACACACTGATGCCTAAGCAAACGCGTGGCCACACACACGCACACATCCGCAAGCGCGCCTACTCCCATCTATTGAGGGAAAGACGGACGAGCTCTTTGGTTGCTCTTCACAGGCTTGTCCCTGATCTATAGCTGAGGGCAAACACTTGTGTGCTTGTGGGAGAGCCTGTGTCTTTCCTGGAAGCGTTTGGGAGTTTTGCTCAGACGCGTGTTTCCTCAAGTTCAAGAATCAAGATCTAGGATACCTGCAGACAGGTGCCTGTTTGTGTGGAGACAGTCTGTTTGAAACTGTGTTCCTCAGCGCCCGCTCTTTCTCCCCGTCGCTCCACACGCCTGGGAGTCCCTTTCTTTCTCTCCACAAGCACGTGTGTTGACTTCGTCGCACATGTGCATCTGCACAAGCGTTGAGCTCAGCAGAGCGTGTCTCTTGACACTTGATGTGCGTTGGCTGTGTCTGCGTGCTCCAGTGAAGAGAGAAACGGGAAATCATCTTGGTAGAGGCAACAAAGCAAAAGCGAGGCAGGATTGACATCTGCTCAACAGAGACGGATTCCCTGCGCTGACACAGTTCACAGTTACACGAGAAGCAATCTGAGCGGTCCGTCGACCGGAGACGTGTTTCCCAAGAGGTCGTTTAGCGAGTGAACAGCAGTGTGCGCGACTTTCAGGAGTGTGCCTGGAAAGTGCCAGAATCACCAGGAGCATCTGTGCAAAAGCTGCTGCCTCTGTGACCGCATTGAGGCACGTTCGCGTGTCTGCGAGTATATAGACGGCTCTTTCGCGTTCACTCCGAGGGAAACGGTCCGCTATTGCTTCTGTGCGCACAGACGCGATTCCCTTGTCTCTTGCGAACACAGGGAACTCTGTGCATCCAAATCTACAGGCTAAGGACGCGTCTGCGTATGTTTTGGTGAACAATCGAGTGTGCGTGTTCTGACAGCTGCCTCTATGCAGACGTCTCCACAGAGCCACTTCTGAATGCCCCGCAGCCCAGGACTGAATGGATACACTAACAAGTGCACCGGTGTGAGCAACCACATATGCAGAAGGACGTCTTTCATCTCACAGAAGCGCGAACGTCTTGGCGTTCAAGCACATGGCAGAAACAAGGTGTGAACAGATGAGCTGCTGCTATTTTCTCCGTTCGGCATGCTTCGTTGTAGCTCTCTTGCCGGTCGCCGGCTTAGCGGCTTGCTTTGCGCGACTAGCTCTGGGGAGAGAAGGAGATAGCGCCGGAAACCTCGCCTTTTGCCTTCTTCGGCGCTGGAACCTGGTTGCTGCGCCTTCTCTTTGTCCATGTGCACACACACGATTCCTCAGCGAAAACCATGCAGAAACCTTTCCACGAGCACCCAGGGATGTGCACCCAGCACCACGTGCACGCACACGCAGCTAGAGAAAAGCACCTACCTTTTCACACACTGATGCCTAAGCAAACGCGTGGCCACACACACGCACACATCCGCAAGCGCGCCTACTCCCATCTATTGAGGGAAAGACGGACGAGCTCTTTGGTTGCTCTTCACAGGCTTGTCCCTGATCTATAGCTGAGGGCAAACACTTGTGTGCTTGTGGGAGAGCCTGTGTCTTTCCTGGAAGCGTTTGGGAGTTTTGCTCAGACGCGTGTTTCCTCAAGTTCAAGAATCAAGATCTAGGATACCTGCAGACAGGTGCCTGTTTGTGTGGAGACAGTCTGTTTGAAACTGTGTTCCTCAGCGCCCGCTCTTTCTCCCCGTCGCTCCACACGCCTGGGAGTCCCTTTCTTTCTCTCCACAAGCACGTGTGTTGACTTCGTCGCACATGTGCATCTGCACAAGCGTTGAGCTCAGCAGAGCGTGTCTCTTGACACTTGATGTGCGTTGGCTGTGTCTGCCTGCTCCAGTGAAGAGAGAAACGGGAAATCATCTTGGTAGAGGCAACAAAGCAAAAGCGAGGCAGGATTGACATCTGCTCAACAGAGACGGATTCCCTGCGCTGACACAGTTCACAGTTACACGAGAAGCAATCTGAGCGGTCCGTCGACCGGAGACGTGTTTCCCAAGAGGTCGTTTAGCGAGTGAACAGCAGTGTGCGCGACTTTCAGGAGTGTGCCTGGAAAGTGCCAGAATCACCAGGAGCATCTGTGCAAAAGCTGCTGCCTCTGTGACCGCATTGAGGCACGTTCGCGTGTCTGCGAGTATATAGACGACTCTTTCGCGTTCACTCCGAGGGAAAGGGTCCGCTATTGCTTCTGTGCGCACAGACGCGATTCCCTTGTCTCTTGCGAACACAGGGAACTCTGTGCATCCAAATCTACAGGCTAAGGACGCGTCTGCATATGTTTTGGTGAACAATCGAGTGTGCGTGTTCTGACAGCTGCCTCTATGCAGACGTCTCCACAGAGCCACTTCTGAATGCCCCGCAGCCCAGGACTGAATGGATACACTAACAAGTGCACCGGTGTGAGCAACCACATATGCAGAAGGACGTCTTTCATCTCACAGAAGCGCGAACGTCTTGGCGTTCAAGCACATGGCAGAAACAAGGTGTGAACAGATGAGCTGCTGCTATTTTCTCCGTTCGGCATGCTTCGTTGTAGCTCTCTTGCCGGTCGCCGGCTTAGCGGCTTGCTTTGCGCGACTAGCTCTGGGGAGAGAAGGAGATAGCGCCGGAAACCTCGCCTTTTGCCTTCTTCGGCGCTGGAACCTGGTTGCTGCGCCTTCTCTTTGTCCATGTGCACACACACGATTCCTCAGCGAAAACCATGCAGAAACCTTTCCACGAGCACCCAGGGATGTGCACCCAGCACCACGTGCACGCACACGCAGCTAGAGAAAAGCACCTACCTTTTCACACACTGATGCCTAAGCAAACGCGTGGCCACACACACGCACACATCCGCAAGCGCGCCTACTCCCATCTATTGAGGGAAAGACGGACGAGCAACGTCCTGACAGGCTTGAGGGGAAAAACGTCCGTTGACGGTTGGCGTACTGCACGCCCGCCTACGGGGCTGCAGGGGAATCCACATTTGGAAGGTACCTGAAGATGTGTGCCTGTTCTTGGAGCTCCGCTAGTAGGGTAGCAAAGACACTCGTAGGCAGTACTGAATGCTGCTCCGTGCTACTTCTCCTCCGCTGGCAAATGCTTCACAGTCGCCCGAGGAAAGACCTTTAACAATCGATCTCCAAGAGGAACGAAACACATGATGCCATAAGGCGAAAGAATAGCAGGGCATCTCTTCACAGGCTTGTCCCTGATCTATAGCTGAGGGCAAACACTTGTGTGCTTGTGGGAGAGCCTGTGTCTTTCCTGGAAGCGTTTGGGAGTTTTGCTCAGACGCGTGTTTCCTCAAGTTCAAGAATCAAGATCTAGGATACCTGCAGACAGGTGCCTGTTTGTGTGGAGACAGTCTGTTTGAAACTGTGTTCCTCAGCGCCCGCTCTTTCTCCCCGTCGCTCCACACGCCTGGGAGTCCCTTTCTTTCTCTCCACAAGCACGTGTGTTGACTTCGTCGCACATGTGCATCTGCACAAGCGTTGAGCTCAGCAGAGCGTGTCTCTTGACACTTGATGTGCGTTGGCTGTGTCTGCCTGCTCCAGTGAAGAGAGAAACGGGAAATCATCTTGGTAGAGGCAACAAAGCAAAAGCGAGGCAGGATTGACATCTGCTCAACAGAGACGGATTCCCTGCGCTGACACAGTTCACAGTTACACGAGAAGCAATCTGAGCGGTCCGTCGACCGGAGACGTGTTTCCCAAGAGGTCGTTTAGCGAGTGAACAGCAGTGTGCGCGACTTTCAGGAGTGTGCCTGGAAAGTGCCAGAATCACCAGGAGCATCTGTGCAAAAGCTGCTGCCTCTGTGACCGCATTGAGGCACGTTCGCGTGTCTGCGAGTATATAGACGGCTCTTTCGCGTTCACTCCGAGGGAAACGGTCCGCTATTGCTTCTGTGCGCACAGACGCGATTCCCTTGTCTCTTGCGAACACAGGGAACTCTGTGCATCCAAATCTACAGGCTAAGGACGCGTCTGCATATGTTTTGGTGAACAATCGAGTGTGCGTGTTCTGACAGCTGCCTCTATGCAGACGTCTCCACAGAGCCACTTCTGAATGCCCCGCAGCCCAGGACTGAATGGATACACTAACAAGTGCACCGGTGTGAGCAACCACATATGCAGAAGGACGTCTTTCATCTCACAGAAGCGCGAACGTCTTGGCGTTCAAGCACATGGCAGAAACAAGGTGTGAACAGATGAGCTGCTGCTATTTTCTCCGTTCGGCATGCTTCGTTGTAGCTCTCTTGCCGGTCGCCGGCTTAGCGGCTTGCTTTGCGCGACTAGCTCTGGGGAGAGAAGGAGATAGCGCCGGAAACCTCGCCTTTTGCCTTCTTCGGCGCTGGAACCTGGTTGCTGCGCCTTCTCTTTGTCCATGTGCACACACACGATTCCTCAGCGAAAACCATGCAGAAACCTTTCCACGAGCACCCAGGGATGTGCACCCAGCACCACGTGCACGCACACGCAGCTAGAGAAAAGCACCTACCTTTTCACACACTGATGCCTAAGCAAACGCGTGGCCACACACACGCACACATCCGCAAGCGCGCCTACTCCCATCTATTGAGGGAAAGACGGACGAGCTCTTTGGTTGCTCTTCACAGGCTTGTCCCTGATCTATAGCTGAGGGCAAACACTTGTGTGCTTGTGGGAGAGCCTGTGTCTTTCCTGGAAGCGTTTGGGAGTTTTGCTCAGACGCGTGTTTCCTCAAGTTCAAGAATCAAGATCTAGGATACCTGCAGACAGGTGCCTGTTTGTGTGGAGACAGTCTGTTTGAAACTGTGTTCCTCAGCGCCCGCTCTTTCTCCCCGTCGCTCCACACGCCTGGGAGTCCCTTTCTTTCTCTCCACAAGCACGTGTGTTGACTTCGTCGCACATGTGCATCTGCACAAGCGTTGAGCTCAGCAGAGCGTGTCTCTTGACACTTGATGTGCGTTGGCTGTGTCTGCCTGCTCCAGTGAAGAGAGAAACGGGAAATCATCTTGGTAGAGGCAACAAAGCAAAAGCGAGGCAGGATTGACATCTGCTCAACAGAGACGGATTCCCTGCGCTGACACAGTTCACAGTTACACGAGAAGCAATCTGAGCGGTCCGTCGACCGGAGACGTGTTTCCCAAGAGGTCGTTTAGCGAGTGAACAGCAGTGTGCGCGACTTTCAGGAGTGTGCCTGGAAAGTGCCAGAATCACCAGGAGCATCTGTGCAAAAGCTGCTGCCTCTGTGACCGCATTGAGGCACGTTCGCGTGTCTGCGAGTATATAGACGGCTCTTTCGCGTTCACTCCGAGGGAAACGGTCCGCTATTGCTTCTGTGCGCACAGACGCGATTCCCTTGTCTCTTGCGAACACAGGGAACTCTGTGCATCCAAATCTACAGGCTAAGGACGCGTCTGCGTATGTTTTGGTGAACAATCGAGTGTGCGTGTTCTGACAGCTGCCTCTATGCAGACGTCTCCACAGAGCCACTTCTGAATGCCCCGCAGCCCAGGACTGAATGGATACACTAACAAGTGCACCGGTGTGAGCAACCACATATGCAGAAGGACGTCTTTCATCTCACAGAAGCGCGAACGTCTTGGCGTTCAAGCACATGGCAGAAACAAGGTGTGAACAGATGAGCTGCTGCTATTTTCTCCGTTCGGCATGCTTCGTTGTAGCTCTCTTGCCGGTCGCCGGCTTAGCGGCTTGCTTTGCGCGACTAGCTCTGGGGAGAGAAGGAGATAGCGCCGGAAACCTCGCCTTTTGCCTTCTTCGGCGCTGGAACCTGGTTGCTGCGCCTTCTCTTTGTCCATGTGCACACACACGATTCCTCAGCGAAAACCATGCAGAAACCTTTCCACGAGCACCCAGGGATGTGCACCCAGCACCACGTGCACGCACACGCAGCTAGAGAAAAGCACCTACCTTTTCACACACTGATGCCTAAGCAAACGCGTGGCCACACACACGCACACATCCGCAAGCGCGCCTACTCCCATCTATTGAGGGAAAGACGGACGAGCAACGTCCTGACAGGCTTGAGGGGAAAAACGTCCGTTGACGGTTGGCGTACTGCACGCCCGCCTACGGGGCTGCAGGGGAATCCACATTTGGAAGGTACCTGAAGATGTGTGCCTGTTCTTGGAGCTCCGCTAGTAGGGTAGCAAAGACACTCGTAGGCAGTACTGAATGCTGCTCCGTGCTACTTCTCCTCCGCTGGCAAATGCTTCACAGTCGCCCGAGGAAAGACGTTTAACAATCGATCTCCAAGAGGAACGAAACACATGATGCCATAAGGCGAAAGAATAGCAGGGCATCTCTTCACAGGCTTGTCCCTGATCTATAGCTGAGGGCAAACACTTGTGTGCTTGTGGGAGAGCCTGTGTCTTTCCTGGAAGCGTTTGGGAGTTTTGCTCAGACGCGTGTTTCCTCAAGTTCAAGAATCAAGATCTAGGATACCTGCAGACAGGTGCCTGTTTGTGTGGAGACAGTCTGTTTGAAACTGTGTTCCTCAGCGCCCGCTCTTTCTCCCCGTCGCTCCACACGCCTGGGAGTCCCTTTCTTTCTCTCCACAAGCACGTGTGTTGACTTCGTCGCACATGTGCATCTGCACAAGCGTTGAGCTCAGCAGAGCGTGTCTCTTGACACTTGATGTGCGTTGGCTGTGTCTGCCTGCTCCAGTGAAGAGAGAAACGGGAAATCATCTTGGTAGAGGCAACAAAGCAAAAGCGAGGCAGGATTGACATCTGCTCAACAGAGACGGATTCCCTGCGCTGACACAGTTCACAGTTACACGAGAAGCAATCTGAGCGGTCCGTCGACCGGAGACGTGTTTCCCAAGAGGTCGTTTAGCGAGTGAACAGCAGTGTGCGCGACTTTCAGGAGTGTGCCTGGAAAGTGCCAGAATCACCAGGAGCATCTGTGCAAAAGCTGCTGCCTCTGTGACCGCATTGAGGCACGTTCGCGTGTCTGCGAGTATATAGACGACTCTTTCGCGTTCACTCCGAGGGAAACGGTCCGCTATTGCTTCTGTGCGCACAGACGCGATTCCCTTGTCTCTTGCGAACACAGGGAACTCTGTGCATCCAAATCTACAGGCTAAGGACGCGTCTGCATATGTTTTGGTGAACAATCGAGTGTGCGTGTTCTGACAGCTGCCTCTATGCAGACGTCTCCACAGAGCCACTTCTGAATGCCCCGCAGCCCAGGACTGAATGGATACACTAACAAGTGCACCGGTGTGAGCAACCACATATGCAGAAGGACGTCTTTCATCTCACAGAAGCGCGAACGTCTTGGCGTTCAAGCACATGGCAGAAACAAGGTGTGAACAGATGAGCTGCTGCTATTTTCTCCGTTCGGCATGCTTCGTTGTAGCTCTCTTGCCGGTCGCCGGCTTAGCGGCTTGCTTTGCGCGACTAGCTCTGGGGAGAGAAGGAGATAGCGCCGGAAACCTCGCCTTTTGCCTTCTTCGGCGCTGGAACCTGGTTGCTGCGCCTTCTCTTTGTCCATGTGCACACACACGATTCCTCAGCGAAAACCATGCAGAAACCTTTCCACGAGCACCCAGGGATGTGCACCCAGCACCACGTGCACGCACACGCAGCTAGAGAAAAGCACCTACCTTTTCACACACTGATGCCTAAGCAAACGCGTGGCCACACACACGCACACATCCGCAAGCGCGCCTACTCCCATCTATTGAGGGAAAGACGGACGAGCAACGTCCTGACAGGCTTGAGGGGAAAAACGTCCGTTGACGGTTGGCGTACTGCACGCCCGCCTACGGGGCTGCAGGGGAATCCACATTTGGAAGGTACCTGAAGATGTGTGCCTGTTCTTGGAGCTCCGCTAGTAGGGTAGCAAAGACACTCGTAGGCAGTACTGAATGCTGCTCCGTGCTACTTCTCCTCCGCTGGCAAATGCTTCACAGTCGCCCTAGGAAAGACGTTTAACAATCGATCTCCAAGAGGAACGAAACACATGATGCCATAAGGCGAAAGAATAGCAGGGCATCTCTTCACAGGCTTGTCCCTGATCTATAGCTGAGGGCAAACACTTGTGTGCTTGTGGGAGAGCCTGTGTCTTTCCTGGAAGCGTTTGGGAGTTTTGCTCAGACGCGTGTTTCCTCAAGTTCAAGAATCAAGATCTAGGATACCTGCAGACAGGTGCCTGTTTGTGTGGAGACAGTCTGTTTGAAACTGTGTTCCTCAGCGCCCGCTCTTTCTCCCCGTCGCTCCACACGCCTGGGAGTCCCTTTCTTTCTCTCCACAAGCACGTGTGTTGACTTCGTCGCACATGTGCATCTGCACAAGCGTTGAGCTCAGCAGAGCGTGTCTCTTGACACTTGATGTGCGTTGGCTGTGTCTGCCTGCTCCAGTGAAGAGAGAAACGGGAAATCATCTTGGTAGAGGCAACAAAGCAAAAGCGAGGCAGGATTGACATCTGCTCAACAGAGACGGATTCCCTGCGCTGACACAGTTCACAGTTACACGAGAAGCAATCTGAGCGGTCCGTCGACCGGAGACGTGTTTCCCAAGAGGTCGTTTAGCGAGTGAACAGCAGTGTGCGCGACTTTCAGGAGTGTGCCTGGAAAGTGCCAGAATCACCAGGAGCATCTGTGCAAAAGCTGCTGCCTCTGTGACCGCATTGAGGCACGTTCGCGTGTCTGCGAGTATATAGACGGCTCTTTCGCGTTCACTCCGAGGGAAACGGTCCGCTATTGCTTCTGTGCGCACAGACGCGATTCCCTTGTCTCTTGCGAACACAGGGAACTCTGTGCATCCAAATCTACAGGCTAAGGACGCGTCTGCATATGTTTTGGTGAACAATCGAGTGTGCGTGTTCTGACAGCTGCCTCTATGCAGACGTCTCCACAGAGCCACTTCTGAATGCCCCGCAGCCCAGGACTGAATGGATACACTAACAAGTGCACCGGTGTGAGCAACCACATATGCAGAAGGACGTCTTTCATCTCACAGAAGCGCGAACGTCTTGGCGTTCAAGCACATGGCAGAAACAAGGTGTGAACAGATGAGCTGCTGCTATTTTCTCCGTTCGGCATGCTTCGTTGTAGCTCTCTTGCCGGTCGCCGGCTTAGCGGCTTGCTTTGCGCGACTAGCTCTGGGGAGAGAAGGAGATAGCGCCGGAAACCTCGCCTTTTGCCTTCTTCGGCGCTGGAACCTGGTTGCTGCGCCTTCTCTTTGTCCATGTGCACACACACGATTCCTCAGCGAAAACCATGCAGAAACCTTTCCACGAGCACCCAGGGATGTGCACCCAGCACCACGTGCACGCACACGCAGCTAGAGAAAAGCACCTACCTTTTCACACACTGATGCCTAAGCAAACGCGTGGCCACACACACGCACACATCCGCAAGCGCGCCTACTCCCATCTATTGAGGGAAAGACGGACGAGCAACGTCCTGACAGGCTTGAGGGGAAAAACGTCCGTTGACGGTTGGCGTACTGCACGCCCGCCTACGGGGCTGCAGGGGAATCCACATTTGGAAGGTACCTGAAGATGTGTGCCTGTTCTTGGAGCTCCGCTAGTAGGGTAGCAAAGACACTCGTAGGCAGTACTGAATGCTGCTCCGTGCTACTTCTCCTCCGCTGGCAAATGCTTCACAGTCGCCCTAGGAAAGACGTTTAACAATCGATCTCCAAGAGGAACGAAACACATGATGCCATAAGGCGAAAGAATAGCAGGGCATCTCTTCACAGGCTTGTCCCTGATCTATAGCTGAGGGCAAACACTTGTGTGCTTGTGGGAGAGCCTGTGTCTTTCCTGGAAGCGTTTGGGAGTTTTGCTCAGACGCGTGTTTCCTCAAGTTCAAGAATCAAGATCTAGGATACCTGCAGACAGGTGCCTGTTTGTGTGGAGACAGTCTGTTTGAAACTGTGTTCCTCAGCGCCCGCTCTTTCTCCCCGTCGCTCCACACGCCTGGGAGTCCCTTTCTTTCTCTCCACAAGCACGTGTGTTGACTTCGTCGCACATGTGCATCTGCACAAGCGTTGAGCTCAGCAGAGCGTGTCTCTTGACACTTGATGTGCGTTGGCTGTGTCTGCCTGCTCCAGTGAAGAGAGAAACGGGAAATCATCTTGGTAGAGGCAACAAAGCAAAAGCGAGGCAGGATTGACATCTGCTCAACAGAGACGGATTCCCTGCGCTGACACAGTTCACAGTTACACGAGAAGCAATCTGAGCGGTCCGTCGACCGGAGACGTGTTTCCCAAGAGGTCGTTTAGCGAGTGAACAGCAGTGTGCGCGACTTTCAGGAGTGTGCCTGGAAAGTGCCAGAATCACCAGGAGCATCTGTGCAAAAGCTGCTGCCTCTGTGACCGCATTGAGGCACGTTCGCGTGTCTGCGAGTATATAGACGGCTCTTTCGCGTTCACTCCGAGGGAAACGGTCCGCTATTGCTTCTGTGCGCACAGACGCGATTCCCTTGTTTCTTGCGAACACAGGGAACTCTGTGCATCCAAATCTACAGGCTAAGGACGCGTCTGCATATGTTTTGGTGAACAATCGAGTGTGCGTGTTCTGACAGCTGCCTCTATGCAGACGTCTCCACAGAGCCACTTCTGAATGCCCCGCAGCCCAGGACTGAATGGATACACTAACAAGTGCACCGGTGTGAGCAACCACATATGCAGAAGGACGTCTTTCATCTCACAGAAGCGCGAACGTCTTGGCGTTCAAGCACATGGCAGAAACAAGGTGTGAACAGATGAGCTGCTGCTATTTTCTCCGTTCGGCATGCTTCGTTGTAGCTCTCTTGCCGGTCGCCGGCTTAGCGGCTTGCTTTGCGCGACTAGCTCTGGGGAGAGAAGGAGATAGCGCCGGAAACCTCGCCTTTTGCCTTCTTCGGCGCTGGAACCTGGTTGCTGCGCCTTCTCTTTGTCCATGTGCACACACACGATTCCTCAGCGAAAACCATGCAGAAACCTTTCCACGAGCACCCAGGGATGTGCACCCAGCACCACGTGCACGCACACGCAGCTAGAGAAAAGCACCTACCTTTTCACACACTGATGCCTAAGCAAACGCGTGGCCACACACACGCACACATCCGCAAGCGCGCCTACTCCCATCTATTGAGGGAAAGACGGACGAGCAACGTCCTGACAGGCTTGAGGGGAAAAACGTCCGTTGACGGTTGGCGTACTGCACGCCCGCCTACGGGGCTGCAGGGGAATCCACATTTGGAAGGTACCTGAAGATGTGTGCCTGTTCTTGGAGCTCCGCTAGTAGGGTAGCAAAGACACTCGTAGGCAGTACTGAATGCTGCTCCGTGCTACTTCTCCTCCGCTGGCAAATGCTTCACAGTCGCCCTAGGAAAGACGTTTAACAATCGATCTCCAAGAGGAACGAAACACATGATGCCATAAGGCGAAAGAATAGCAGGGCATCTCTTCACAGGCTTGTCCCTGATCTATAGCTGAGGGCAAACACTTGTGTGCTTGTGGGAGAGCCTGTGTCTTTCCTGGAAGCGTTTGGGAGTTTTGCTCAGACGCGTGTTTCCTCAAGTTCAAGAATCAAGATCTAGGATACCTGCAGACAGGTGCCTGTTTGTGTGGAGACAGTCTGTTTGAAACTGTGTTCCTCAGCGCCCGCTCTTTCTCCCCGTCGCTCCACACGCCTGGGAGTCCCTTTCTTTCTCTCCACAAGCACGTGTGTTGACTTCGTCGCACATGTGCATCTGCACAAGCGTTGAGCTCAGCAGAGCGTGTCTCTTGACACTTGATGTGCGTTGGCTGTGTCTGCGTGCTCCAGTGAAGAGAGAAACGGGAAATCATCTTGGTAGAGGCAACAAAGCAAAAGCGAGGCAGGATTGACATCTGCTCAACAGAGACGGATTCCCTGCGCTGACACAGTTCACAGTTACACGAGAAGCAATCTGAGCGGTCCGTCGACCGGAGACGTGTTTCCCAAGAGGTCGTTTAGCGAGTGAACAGCAGTGTGCGCGACTTTCAGGAGTGTGCCTGGAAAGTGCCAGAATCACCAGGAGCATCTGTGCAAAAGCTGCTGCCTCTGTGACCGCATTGAGGCACGTTCGCGTGTCTGCGAGTATATAGACGGCTCTTTCGCGTTCACTCCGAGGGAAACGGTCCGCTATTGCTTCTGTGCGCACAGACGCGATTCCCTTGTCTCTTGCGAACACAGGGAACTCTGTGCATCCAAATCTACAGGCTAAGGACGCGTCTGCGTATGTTTTGGTGAACAATCGAGTGTGCGTGTTCTGACAGCTGCCTCTATGCAGACGTCTCCACAGAGCCACTTCTGAATGCCCCGCAGCCCAGGACTGAATGGATACACTAACAAGTGCACCGGTGTGAGCAACCACATATGCAGAAGGACGTCTTTCATCTCACAGAAGCGCGAACGTCTTGGCGTTCAAGCACATGGCAGAAACAAGGTGTGAACAGATGAGCTGCTGCTATTTTCTCCGTTCGGCATGCTTCGTTGTAGCTCTCTTGCCGGTCGCCGGCTTAGCGGCTTGCTTTGCGCGACTAGCTCTGGGGAGAGAAGGAGATAGCGCCGGAAACCTCGCCTTTTGCCTTCTTCGGCGCTGGAACCTGGTTGCTGCGCCTTCTCTTTGTCCATGTGCACACACACGATTCCTCAGCGAAAACCATGCAGAAACCTTTCCACGAGCACCCAGGGATGTGCACCCAGCACCACGTGCACGCACACGCAGCTAGAGAAAAGCACCTACCTTTTCACACACTGATGCCTAAGCAAACGCGTGGCCACACACACGCACACATCCGCAAGCGCGCCTACTCCCATCTATTGAGGGAAAGACGGACGAGCAACGTCCTGACAGGCTTGAGGGGAAAAACGTCCTTTGACGGTTGGCGGACTGCACGCCCGCCTACGGGGCTGCAGGGGAATCCACATTTGGAAGGTACCTGAAGATGTGTGCCTGTTCTTGGAGCTCCGCTAGTAGGGTAGCAAAGACACTCGTAGGCAGTACTGAATGCTGCTCCGTGCTACTTCTCCTCCGCTGGCAAATGCTTCACAGTCGCCCTAGGAAAGACGTTTAACAATCGATCTCCAAGAGGAACGAAACACATGATGCCATAAGGCGAAAGAATAGCAGGGCATCTCTTCACAGGCTTGTCCCTGATCTATAGCTGAGGGCAAACACTTGTGTGCTTGTGGGAGAGCCTGTGTCTTTCCTGGAAGCGTTTGGGAGTTTTGCTCAGACGCGTGTTTCCTCAAGTTCAAGAATCAAGATCTAGGATACCTGCAGACAGGTGCCTGTTTGTGTGGAGACAGTCTGTTTGAAACTGTGTTCCTCAGCGCCCGCTCTTTCTCCCCGTCGCTCCACACGCCTGGGAGTCCCTTTCTTTCTCTCCACAAGCACGTGTGTTGACTTCGTCGCACATGTGCATCTGCACAAGCGTTGAGCTCAGCAGAGCGTGTCTCTTGACACTTGATGTGCGTTGGCTGTGTCTGCGTGCTCCAGTGAAGAGAGAAACGGGAAATCATCTTGGTAGAGGCAACAAAGCAAAAGCGAGGCAGGATCGACATCTGCTCAACAGAGACGGATTCCCTGCGCTGACACAGTTCACAGTTACACGAGAAGCAATCTGAGCGGTCCGTCGACCGGAGACGTGTTTCCCAAGAGGTCGTTTAGCGAGTGAACAGCAGTGTGCGCGACTTTCAGGAGTGTGCCTGGAAAGTGCCAGAATCACCAGGAGCATCTGTGCAAAAGCTGCTGCCTCTGTGACCGCATTGAGGCACGTTCGCGTGTCTGCGAGTATATAGACGGCTCTTTCGCGTTCACTCCGAGGGAAACGGTCCGCTATTGCTTCTGTGCGTACAGACGCGATTCCCTTGTCTCTTGCGAACACAGGGAACTCTGTGCATCCAAATCTACAGGCTAAGGACGCGTCTGCGTATGTTTTGGTGAACAATCGAGTGTGCGTGTTCTGACAGCTGCCTCTATGCAGACGTCTCCACAGAGCCACTTCTGAATGCCCCGCAGCCCAGGACTGAATGGATACACTAACAAGTGCACCGGTGTGAGCAACCACATATGCAGAAGGACGTCTTTCATCTCACAGAAGCGCGAACGTCTTGGCGTTCAAGCACATGGCAGAAACAAGGTGTGAACAGATGAGCTGCTGCTATTTTCTCCGTTCGGCATGCTTCGTTGTAGCTCTCTTGCCGGTCGCCGGCTTAGCGGCTTGCTTTGCGCGACTAGCTCTGGGGAGAGAAGGAGATAGCGCCGGAAACCTCGCCTTTTGCCTTCTTCGGCGCTGGAACCTGGTTGCTGCGCCTTCTCTTTGTCCATGTGCACACACACGATTCCTCAGCGAAAACCATGCAGAAACCTTTCCACGAGCACCCAGGGATGTGCACCCAGCACCACGTGCACGCACACGCAGCTAGAGAAAAGCACCTACCTTTTCACACACTGATGCCTAAGCAAACGCGTGGCCACACACACGCACACATCCGCAAGCGCGCCTACTCCCATCTATTGAGGGAAAGACGGACGAGCAACGTCCTGACAGGCTTGAGGGGAAAAACGTCCGTTGACGGTTGGCGTACTGCACGCCCGCCTACGGGGCTGCAGGGGAATCCACATTTGGAAGGTACCTGAAGATGTGCGCCTGTTCTTGGAGCTCCGCTAGTAGGGTAGCAAAGACACTCGTAGGCAGTACTGAATGCTGCTCCGTGCTACTTCTCCTCCGCTGGCAAATGCTTCACAGTCGCCCGAGGAAAGACGTTTAACAATCGATCTCCAAGAGGAACGAAACACATGATGCCATAAGGCGAAAGAATAGCAGGGCATCTCTTCACAGGCTTGTCCCTGATCTATAGCTGAGGGCAAACACTTGTGTGCTTGTGGGAGAGCCTGTGTCTTTCCTGGAAGCGTTTGGGAGTTTTGCTCAGACGCGTGTTTCCTCAAGTTCAAGAATCAAGATCTAGGATACCTGCAGACAGGTGCCTGTTTGTGTGGAGACAGTCTGTTTGAAACTGTGTTCCTCAGCGCCCGCTCTTTCTCCCCGTCGCTCCACACGCCTGGGAGTCCCTTTCTTTCTCTCCACAAGCACGTGTGTTGACTTCGTCGCACATGTGCATCTGCACAAGCGTTGAGCTCAGCAGAGCGTGTCTCTTGACACTTGATGTGCGTTGGCTGTGTCTGCCTGCTCCAGTGAAGAGAGAAACGGGAAATCATCTTGGTAGAGGCAACAAAGCAAAAGCGAGGCAGGATTGACATCTGCTCAACAGAGACGGATTCCCTGCGCTGACACAGTTCACAGTTACACGAGAAGCAATCTGAGCGGTCCGTCGACCGGAGACGTGTTTCCCAAGAGGTCGTTTAGCGAGTGAACAGCAGTGTGCGCGACTTTCAGGAGTGTGCCTGGAAAGTGCCAGAATCACCAGGAGCATCTGTGCAAAAGCTGCTGCCTCTGTGACCGCATTGAGGCACGTTCGCGTGTCTGCGAGTATATAGACGGCTCTTTCGCGTTCACTCCGAGGGAAACGGTCCGCTATTGCTTCTGTGCGCACAGACGCGATTCCCTTGTCTCTTGCGAACACAGGGAACTCTGTGCATCCAAATCTACAGGCTAAGGACGCGTCTGCATATGTTTTGGTGAACAATCGAGTGTGCGTGTTCTGACAGCTGCCTCTATGCAGACGTCTCCACAGAGCCACTTCTGAATGCCCCGCAGCCCAGGACTGAATGGATACACTAACAAGTGCACCGGTGTGAGCAACCACATATGCAGAAGGACGTCTTTCATCTCACAGAAGCGCGAACGTCTTGGCGTTCAAGCACATGGCAGAAACAAGGTGTGAACAGATGAGCTGCTGCTATTTTCTCCGTTCGGCATGCTTCGTTGTAGCTCTCTTGCCGGTCGCCGGCTTAGCGGCTTGCTTTGCGCGACTAGCTCTGGGGAGAGAAGGAGATAGCGCCGGAAACCTCGCCTTTTGCCTTCTTCGGCGCTGGAACCTGGTTGCTGCGCCTTCTCTTTGTCCATGTGCACACACACGATTCCTCAGCGAAAACCATGCAGAAACCTTTCCACGAGCACCCAGGGATGTGCACCCAGCACCACGTGCACGCACACGCAGCTAGAGAAAAGCACCTACCTTTTCACACACTGATGCCTAAGCAAACGCGTGGCCACACACACGCACACATCCGCAAGCGCGCCTACTCCCATCTATTGAGGGAAAGACGGACGAGCAACGTCCTGACAGGCTTGAGGGGAAAAACGTCCGTTGACGGTTGGCGTACTGCACGCCCGCCTACGGGGCTGCAGGGGAATCCACATTTGGAAGGTACCTGAAGATGTGTGCCTGTTCTTGGAGCTCCGCTAGTAGGGTAGCAAAGACACTCGTAGGCAGTACTGAATGCTGCTCCGTGCTACTTCTCCTCCGCTGGCAAATGCTTCACAGTCGCCCTAGGAAAGACGTTTAACAATCGATCTCCAAGAGGAACGAAACACATGATGCCATAAGGCGAAAGAATAGCAGGGCATCTCTTCACAGGCTTGTCCCTGATCTATAGCTGAGGGCAAACACTTGTGTGCTTGTGGGAGAGCCTGTGTCTTTCCTGGAAGCGTTTGGGAGTTTTGCTCAGACGCGTGTTTCCTCAAGTTCAAGAATCAAGATCTAGGATACCTGCAGACAGGTGCCTGTTTGTGTGGAGACAGTCTGTTTGAAACTGTGTTCCTCAGCGCCCGCTCTTTCTCCCCGTCGCTCCACACGCCTGGGAGTCCCTTTCTTTCTCTCCACAAGCACGTGTGTTGACTTCGTCGCACATGTGCATCTGCACAAGCGTTGAGCTCAGCAGAGCGTGTCTCTTGACACTTGATGTGCGTTGGCTGTGTCTGCCTGCTCCAGTGAAGAGAGAAACGGGAAATCATCTTGGTAGAGGCAACAAAGCAAAAGCGAGGCAGGATTGACATCTGCTCAACAGAGACGGATTCCCTGCGCTGACACAGTTCACAGTTACACGAGAAGCAATCTGAGCGGTCCGTCGACCGGAGACGTGTTTCCCAAGAGGTCGTTTAGCGAGTGAACAGCAGTGTGCGCGACTTTCAGGAGTGTGCCTGGAAAGTGCCAGAATCACCAGGAGCATCTGTGCAAAAGCTGCTGCCTCTGTGACCGCATTGAGGCACGTTCGCGTGTCTGCGAGTATATAGACGGCTCTTTCGCGTTCACTCCGAGGGAAACGGTCCGCTATTGCTTCTGTGCGCACAGACGCGATTCCCTTGTCTCTTGCGAACACAGGGAACTCTGTGTATCCAAATCTACAGGCTAAGGACGCGTCTGCGTATGTTTTGGTGAACAATCGAGTGTGCGTGTTCTGACAGCTGCCTCTATGCAGACGTCTCCACAGAGCCACTTCTGAATGCCCCGCAGCCCAGGACTGAATGGATACACTAACAAGTGCACCGGTGTGAGCAACCACATATGCAGAAGGACGTCTTTCATCTCACAGAAGCGCGAACGTCTTGGCGTTCAAGCACATGGCAGAAACAAGGTGTGAACAGATGAGCTGCTGCTATTTTCTCCGTTCGGCATGCTTCGTTGTAGCTCTCTTGCCGGTCGCCGGCTTAGCGGCTTGCTTTGCGCGACTAGCTCTGGGGAGAGAAGGAGATAGCGCCGGAAACCTCGCCTTTTGCCTTCTTCGGCGCTGGAACCTGGTTGCTGCGCCTTCTCTTTGTCCATGTGCACACACACGATTCCTCAGCGAAAACCATGCAGAAACCTTTCCACGAGCACCCAGGGATGTGCACCCAGCACCACGTGCACGCACACGCAGCTAGAGAAAAGCACCTACCTTTTCACACACTGATGCCTAAGCAAACGCGTGGCCACACACACGCACACATCCGCAAGCGCGCCTACTCCCATCTATTGAGGGAAAGACGGACGAGCAACGTCCTGACAGGCTTGAGGGGAAAAACGTCCGTTGACGGTTGGCGTACTGCACGCCCGCCTACGGGGCTGCAGGGGAATCCACATTTGGAAGGTACCTGAAGATGTGTGCCTGTTCTTGGAGCTCCGCTAGTAGGGTAGCAAAGACACTCGTAGGCAGTACTGAATGCTGCTCCGTGCTACTTCTCCTCCGCTGGCAAATGCTTCACAGTCGCCCTAGGAAAGACGTTTAACAATCGATCTCCAAGAGGAACGAAACACATGATGCCATAAGGCGAAAGAATAGCAGGGCATCTCTTCACAGGCTTGTCCCTGATCTATAGCTGAGGGCAAACACTTGTGTGCTTGTGGGAGAGCCTGTGTCTTTCCTGGAAGCGTTTGGGAGTTTTGCTCAGACGCGTGTTTCCTCAAGTTCAAGAATCAAGATCTAGGATACCTGCAGACAGGTGCCTGTTTGTGTGGAGACAGTCTGTTTGAAACTGTGTTCCTCAGCGCCCGCTCTTTCTCCCCGTCGCTCCACACGCCTGGGAGTCCCTTTCTTTCTCTCCACAAGCACGTGTGTTGACTTCGTCGCACATGTGCATCTGCACAAGCGTTGAGCTCAGCAGAGCGTGTCTCTTGACACTTGATGTGCGTTGGCTGTGTCTGCCTGCTCCAGTGAAGAGAGAAACGGGAAATCATCTTGGTAGAGGCAACAAAGCAAAAGCGAGGCAGGATCGACATCTGCTCAACAGAGACGGATTCCCTGCGCTGACACAGTTCACAGTTACACGAGAAGCAATCTGAGCGGTCCGTCGACCGGAGACGTGTTTCCCAAGAGGTCGTTTAGCGAGTGAACAGCAGTGTGCGCGACTTTCAGGAGTGTGCCTGGAAAGTGCCAGAATCACCAGGAGCATCTGTGCAAAAGCTGCTGCCTCTGTGACCGCATTGAGGCACGTTCGCGTGTCTGCGAGTATATAGACGGCTCTTTCGCGTTCACTCCGAGGGAAACGGTCCGCTATTGCTTCTGTGCGCACAGACGCGATTCCCTTGTTTCTTGCGAACACAGGGAACTCTGTGCATCCAAATCTACAGGCTAAGGACGCGTCTGCATATGTTTTGGTGAACAATCGAGTGTGCGTGTTCTGACAGCTGCCTCTATGCAGACGTCTCCACAGAGCCACTTCTGAATGCCCCGCAGCCCAGGACTGAATGGATACACTAACAAGTGCACCGGTGTGAGCAACCACATATGCAGAAGGACGTCTTTCATCTCACAGAAGCGCGAACGTCTTGGCGTTCAAGCACATGGCAGAAACAAGGTGTGAACAGATGAGCTGCTGCTATTTTCTCCGTTCGGCATGCTTCGTTGTAGCTCTCTTGCCGGTCGCCGGCTTAGCGGCTTGCTTTGCGCGACTAGCTCTGGGGAGAGAAGGAGATAGCGCCGGAAACCTCGCCTTTTGCCTTCTTCGGCGCTGGAACCTGGTTGCTGCGCCTTCTCTTTGTCCATGTGCACACACACGATTCCTCAGCGAAAACCATGCAGAAACCTTTCCACGAGCACCCAGGGATGTGCACCCAGCACCACGTGCACGCACACGCAGCTAGAGAAAAGCACCTACCTTTTCACACACTGATGCCTAAGCAAACGCGTGGCCACACACACGCACACATCCGCAAGCGCGCCTACTCCCATCTATTGAGGGAAAGACGGACGAGCAACGTCCTGACAGGCTTGAGGGGAAAAACGTCCGTTGACGGTTGGCGGACTGCACGCCCGCCTACGGGGCTGCAGGGGAATCCACATTTGGAAGGTACCTGAAGATGTGTGCCTGTTCTTGGAGCTCCGCTAGTAGGGTAGCAAAGACACTCGTAGGCAGTACTGAATGCTGCTCCGTGCTACTTCTCCTCCGCTGGCAAATGCTTCACAGTCGCCCTAGGAAAGACGTTTAACAATCGATCTCCAAGAGGAACGAAACACATGATGCCATAAGGCGAAAGAATAGCAGGGCATCTCTTCACAGGCTTGTCCCTGATCTATAGCTGAGGGCAAACACTTGTGTGCTTGTGGGAGAGCCTGTGTCTTTCCTGGAAGCGTTTGGGAGTTTTGCTCAGACGCGTGTTTCCTCAAGTTCAAGAATCAAGATCTAGGATACCTGCAGACAGGTGCCTGTTTGTGTGGAGACAGTCTGTTTGAAACTGTGTTCCTCAGCGCCCGCTCTTTCTCCCCGTCGCTCCACACGCCTGGGAGTCCCTTTCTTTCTCTCCACAAGCACGTGTGTTGACTTCGTCGCACATGTGCATCTGCACAAGCGTTGAGCTCAGCAGAGCGTGTCTCTTGACACTTGATGTGCGTTGGCTGTGTCTGCGTGCTCCAGTGAAGAGAGAAACGGGAAATCATCTTGGTAGAGGCAACAAAGCAAAAGCGAGGCAGGATCGACATCTGCTCAACAGAGACGGATTCCCTGCGCTGACACAGTTCACAGTTACACGAGAAGCAATCTGAGCGGTCCGTCGACCGGAGACGTGTTTCCCAAGAGGTCGTTTAGCGAGTGAACAGCAGTGTGCGCGACTTTCAGGAGTGTGCCTGGAAAGTGCCAGAATCACCAGGAGCATCTGTGCAAAAGCTGCTGCCTCTGTGACCGCATTGAGGCACGTTCGCGTGTCTGCGAGTATATAGACGGCTCTTTCGCGTTCACTCCGAGGGAAACGGTCCGCTATTGCTTCTGTGCGTACAGACGCGATTCCCTTGTCTCTTGCGAACACAGGGAACTCTGTGCATCCAAATCTACAGGCTAAGGACGCGTCTGCGTATGTTTTGGTGAACAATCGAGTGTGCGTGTTCTGACAGCTGCCTCTATGCAGACGTCTCCACAGAGCCACTTCTGAATGCCCCGCAGCCCAGGACTGAATGGATACACTAACAAGTGCACCGGTGTGAGCAACCACATATGCAGAAGGACGTCTTTCATCTCACAGAAGCGCGAACGTCTTGGCGTTCAAGCACATGGCAGAAACAAGGTGTGAACAGATGAGCTGCTGCTATTTTCTCCGTTCGGCATGCTTCGTTGTAGCTCTCTTGCCGGTCGCCGGCTTAGCGGCTTGCTTTGCGCGACTAGCTCTGGGGAGAGAAGGAGATAGCGCCGGAAACCTCGCCTTTTGCCTTCTTCGGCGCTGGAACCTGGTTGCTGCGCCTTCTCTTTGTCCATGTGCACACACACGATTCCTCAGCGAAAACCATGCAGAAACCTTTCCACGAGCACCCAGGGATGTGCACCCAGCACCACGTGCACGCACACGCAGCTAGAGAAAAGCACCTACCTTTTCACACACTGATGCCTAAGCAAACGCGTGGCCACACACACGCACACATCCGCAAGCGCGCCTACTCCCATCTATTGAGGGAAAGACGGACGAGCAACGTCCTGACAGGCTTGAGGGGAAAAACGTCCGTTGACGGTTGGCGTACTGCACGCCCGCCTACGGGGCTGCAGGGGAATCCACATTTGGAAGGTACCTGAAGATGTGCGCCTGTTCTTGGAGCTCCGCTAGTAGGGTAGCAAAGACACTCGTAGGCAGTACTGAATGCTGCTCCGTGCTACTTCTCCTCCGCTGGCAAATGCTTCACAGTCGCCCGAGGAAAGACGTTTAACAATCGATCTCCAAGAGGAACGAAACACATGATGCCATAAGGCGAAAGAATAGCAGGGCATCTCTTCACAGGCTTGTCCCTGATCTATAGCTGAGGGCAAACACTTGTGTGCTTGTGGGAGAGCCTGTGTCTTTCCTGGAAGCGTTTGGGAGTTTTGCTCAGACGCGTGTTTCCTCAAGTTCAAGAATCAAGATCTAGGATACCTGCAGACAGGTGCCTGTTTGTGTGGAGACAGTCTGTTTGAAACTGTGTTCCTCAGCGCCCGCTCTTTCTCCCCGTCGCTCCACACGCCTGGGAGTCCCTTTCTTTCTCTCCACAAGCACGTGTGTTGACTTCGTCGCACATGTGCATCTGCACAAGCGTTGAGCTCAGCAGAGCGTGTCTCTTGACACTTGATGTGCGTTGGCTGTGTCTGCCTGCTCCAGTGAAGAGAGAAACGGGAAATCATCTTGGTAGAGGCAACAAAGCAAAAGCGAGGCAGGATTGACATCTGCTCAACAGAGACGGATTCCCTGCGCTGACACAGTTCACAGTTACACGAGAAGCAATCTGAGCGGTCCGTCGACCGGAGACGTGTTTCCCAAGAGGTCGTTTAGCGAGTGAACAGCAGTGTGCGCGACTTTCAGGAGTGTGCCTGGAAAGTGCCAGAATCACCAGGAGCATCTGTGCAAAAGCTGCTGCCTCTGTGACCGCATTGAGGCACGTTCGCGTGTCTGCGAGTATATAGACGGCTCTTTCGCGTTCACTCCGAGGGAAACGGTCCGCTATTGCTTCTGTGCGCACAGACGCGATTCCCTTGTCTCTTGCGAACACAGGGAACTCTGTGCATCCAAATCTACAGGCTAAGGACGCGTCTGCATATGTTTTGGTGAACAATCGAGTGTGCGTGTTCTGACAGCTGCCTCTATGCAGACGTCTCCACAGAGCCACTTCTGAATGCCCCGCAGCCCAGGACTGAATGGATACACTAACAAGTGCACCGGTGTGAGCAACCACATATGCAGAAGGACGTCTTTCATCTCACAGAAGCGCGAACGTCTTGGCGTTCAAGCACATGGCAGAAACAAGGTGTGAACAGATGAGCTGCTGCTATTTTCTCCGTTCGGCATGCTTCGTTGTAGCTCTCTTGCCGGTCGCCGGCTTAGCGGCTTGCTTTGCGCGACTAGCTCTGGGGAGAGAAGGAGATAGCGCCGGAAACCTCGCCTTTTGCCTTCTTCGGCGCTGGAACCTGGTTGCTGCGCCTTCTCTTTGTCCATGTGCACACACACGATTCCTCAGCGAAAACCATGCAGAAACCTTTCCACGAGCACCCAGGGATGTGCACCCAGCACCACGTGCACGCACACGCAGCTAGAGAAAAGCACCTACCTTTTCACACACTGATGCCTAAGCAAACGCGTGGCCACACACACGCACACATCCGCAAGCGCGCCTACTCCCATCTATTGAGGGAAAGACGGACGAGCAACGTCCTGACAGGCTTGAGGGGAAAAACGTCCGTTGACGGTTGGCGTACTGCACGCCCGCCTACGGGGCTGCAGGGGAATCCACATTTGGAAGGTACCTGAAGATGTGTGCCTGTTCTTGGAGCTCCGCTAGTAGGGTAGCAAAGACACTCGTAGGCAGTACTGAATGCTGCTCCGTGCTACTTCTCCTCCGCTGGCAAATGCTTCACAGTCGCCCTAGGAAAGACGTTTAACAATCGATCTCCAAGAGGAACGAAACACATGATGCCATAAGGCGAAAGAATAGCAGGGCATCTCTTCACAGGCTTGTCCCTGATCTATAGCTGAGGGCAAACACTTGTGTGCTTGTGGGAGAGCCTGTGTCTTTCCTGGAAGCGTTTGGGAGTTTTGCTCAGACGCGTGTTTCCTCAAGTTCAAGAATCAAGATCTAGGATACCTGCAGACAGGTGCCTGTTTGTGTGGAGACAGTCTGTTTGAAACTGTGTTCCTCAGCGCCCGCTCTTTCTCCCCGTCGCTCCACACGCCTGGGAGTCCCTTTCTTTCTCTCCACAAGCACGTGTGTTGACTTCGTCGCACATGTGCATCTGCACAAGCGTTGAGCTCAGCAGAGCGTGTCTCTTGACACTTGATGTGCGTTGGCTGTGTCTGCCTGCTCCAGTGAAGAGAGAAACGGGAAATCATCTTGGTAGAGGCAACAAAGCAAAAGCGAGGCAGGATTGACATCTGCTCAACAGAGACGGATTCCCTGCGCTGACACAGTTCACAGTTACACGAGAAGCAATCTGAGCGGTCCGTCGACCGGAGACGTGTTTCCCAAGAGGTCGTTTAGCGAGTGAACAGCAGTGTGCGCGACTTTCAGGAGTGTGCCTGGAAAGTGCCAGAATCACCAGGAGCATCTGTGCAAAAGCTGCTGCCTCTGTGACCGCATTGAGGCACGTTCGCGTGTCTGCGAGTATATAGACGGCTCTTTCGCGTTCACTCCGAGGGAAACGGTCCGCTATTGCTTCTGTGCGCACAGACGCGATTCCCTTGTCTCTTGCGAACACAGGGAACTCTGTGTATCCAAATCTACAGGCTAAGGACGCGTCTGCGTATGTTTTGGTGAACAATCGAGTGTGCGTGTTCTGACAGCTGCCTCTATGCAGACGTCTCCACAGAGCCACTTCTGAATGCCCCGCAGCCCAGGACTGAATGGATACACTAACAAGTGCACCGGTGTGAGCAACCACATATGCAGAAGGACGTCTTTCATCTCACAGAAGCGCGAACGTCTTGGCGTTCAAGCACATGGCAGAAACAAGGTGTGAACAGATGAGCTGCTGCTATTTTCTCCGTTCGGCATGCTTCGTTGTAGCTCTCTTGCCGGTCGCCGGCTTAGCGGCTTGCTTTGCGCGACTAGCTCTGGGGAGAGAAGGAGATAGCGCCGGAAACCTCGCCTTTTGCCTTCTTCGGCGCTGGAACCTGGTTGCTGCGCCTTCTCTTTGTCCATGTGCACACACACGATTCCTCAGCGAAAACCATGCAGAAACCTTTCCACGAGCACCCAGGGATGTGCACCCAGCACCACGTGCACGCACACGCAGCTAGAGAAAAGCACCTACCTTTTCACACACTGATGCCTAAGCAAACGCGTGGCCACACACACGCACACATCCGCAAGCGCGCCTACTCCCATCTATTGAGGGAAAGACGGACGAGCAACGTCCTGACAGGCTTGAGGGGAAAAACGTCCGTTGACGGTTGGCGTACTGCACGCCCGCCTACGGGGCTGCAGGGGAATCCACATTTGGAAGGTACCTGAAGATGTGTGCCTGTTCTTGGAGCTCCGCTAGTAGGGTAGCAAAGACACTCGTAGGCAGTACTGAATGCTGCTCCGTGCTACTTCTCCTCCGCTGGCAAATGCTTCACAGTCGCCCTAGGAAAGACGTTTAACAATCGATCTCCAAGAGGAACGAAACACATGATGCCATAAGGCGAAAGAATAGCAGGGCATCTCTTCACAGGCTTGTCCCTGATCTATAGCTGAGGGCAAACACTTGTGTGCTTGTGGGAGAGCCTGTGTCTTTCCTGGAAGCGTTTGGGAGTTTTGCTCAGACGCGTGTTTCCTCAAGTTCAAGAATCAAGATCTAGGATACCTGCAGACAGGTGCCTGTTTGTGTGGAGACAGTCTGTTTGAAACTGTGTTCCTCAGCGCCCGCTCTTTCTCCCCGTCGCTCCACACGCCTGGGAGTCCCTTTCTTTCTCTCCACAAGCACGTGTGTTGACTTCGTCGCACATGTGCATCTGCACAAGCGTTGAGCTCAGCAGAGCGTGTCTCTTGACACTTGATGTGCGTTGGCTGTGTCTGCCTGCTCCAGTGAAGAGAGAAACGGGAAATCATCTTGGTAGAGGCAACAAAGCAAAAGCGAGGCAGGATCGACATCTGCTCAACAGAGACGGATTCCCTGCGCTGACACAGTTCACAGTTACACGAGAAGCAATCTGAGCGGTCCGTCGACCGGAGACGTGTTTCCCAAGAGGTCGTTTAGCGAGTGAACAGCAGTGTGCGCGACTTTCAGGAGTGTGCCTGGAAAGTGCCAGAATCACCAGGAGCATCTGTGCAAAAGCTGCTGCCTCTGTGACCGCATTGAGGCACGTTCGCGTGTCTGCGAGTATATAGACGGCTCTTTCGCGTTCACTCCGAGGGAAACGGTCCGCTATTGCTTCTGTGCGCACAGACGCGATTCCCTTGTTTCTTGCGAACACAGGGAACTCTGTGCATCCAAATCTACAGGCTAAGGACGCGTCTGCATATGTTTTGGTGAACAATCGAGTGTGCGTGTTCTGACAGCTGCCTCTATGCAGACGTCTCCACAGAGCCACTTCTGAATGCCCCGCAGCCCAGGACTGAATGGATACACTAACAAGTGCACCGGTGTGAGCAACCACATATGCAGAAGGACGTCTTTCATCTCACAGAAGCGCGAACGTCTTGGCGTTCAAGCACATGGCAGAAACAAGGTGTGAACAGATGAGCTGCTGCTATTTTCTCCGTTCGGCATGCTTCGTTGTAGCTCTCTTGCCGGTCGCCGGCTTAGCGGCTTGCTTTGCGCGACTAGCTCTGGGGAGAGAAGGAGATAGCGCCGGAAACCTCGCCTTTTGCCTTCTTCGGCGCTGGAACCTGGTTGCTGCGCCTTCTCTTTGTCCATGTGCACACACACGATTCCTCAGCGAAAACCATGCAGAAACCTTTCCACGAGCACCCAGGGATGTGCACCCAGCACCACGTGCACGCACACGCAGCTAGAGAAAAGCACCTACCTTTTCACACACTGATGCCTAAGCAAACGCGTGGCCACACACACGCACACATCCGCAAGCGCGCCTACTCCCATCTATTGAGGGAAAGACGGACGAGCAACGTCCTGACAGGCTTGAGGGGAAAAACGTCCGTTGACGGTTGGCGGACTGCACGCCCGCCTACGGGGCTGCAGGGGAATCCACATTTGGAAGGTACCTGAAGATGTGTGCCTGTTCTTGGAGCTCCGCTAGTAGGGTAGCAAAGACACTCGTAGGCAGTACTGAATGCTGCTCCGTGCTACTTCTCCTCCGCTGGCAAATGCTTCACAGTCGCCCTAGGAAAGACGTTTAACAATCGATCTCCAAGAGGAACGAAACACATGATGCCATAAGGCGAAAGAATAGCAGGGCATCTCTTCACAGGCTTGTCCCTGATCTATAGCTGAGGGCAAACACTTGTGTGCTTGTGGGAGAGCCTGTGTCTTTCCTGGAAGCGTTTGGGAGTTTTGCTCAGACGCGTGTTTCCTCAAGTTCAAGAATCAAGATCTAGGATACCTGCAGACAGGTGCCTGTTTGTGTGGAGACAGTCTGTTTGAAACTGTGTTCCTCAGCGCCCGCTCTTTCTCCCCGTCGCTCCACACGCCTGGGAGTCCCTTTCTTTCTCTCCACAAGCACGTGTGTTGACTTCGTCGCACATGTGCATCTGCACAAGCGTTGAGCTCAGCAGAGCGTGTCTCTTGACACTTGATGTGCGTTGGCTGTGTCTGCGTGCTCCAGTGAAGAGAGAAACGGGAAATCATCTTGGTAGAGGCAACAAAGCAAAAGCGAGGCAGGATCGACATCTGCTCAACAGAGACGGATTCCCTGCGCTGACACAGTTCACAGTTACACGAGAAGCAATCTGAGCGGTCCGTCGACCGGAGACGTGTTTCCCAAGAGGTCGTTTAGCGAGTGAACAGCAGTGTGCGCGACTTTCAGGAGTGTGCCTGGAAAGTGCCAGAATCACCAGGAGCATCTGTGCAAAAGCTGCTGCCTCTGTGACCGCATTGAGGCACGTTCGCGTGTCTGCGAGTATATAGACGGCTCTTTCGCGTTCACTCCGAGGGAAACGGTCCGCTATTGCTTCTGTGCGTACAGACGCGATTCCCTTGTCTCTTGCGAACACAGGGAACTCTGTGCATCCAAATCTACAGGCTAAGGACGCGTCTGCGTATGTTTTGGTGAACAATCGAGTGTGCGTGTTCTGACAGCTGCCTCTATGCAGACGTCTCCACAGAGCCACTTCTGAATGCCCCGCAGCCCAGGACTGAATGGATACACTAACAAGTGCACCGGTGTGAGCAACCACATATGCAGAAGGACGTCTTTCATCTCACAGAAGCGCGAACGTCTTGGCGTTCAAGCACATGGCAGAAACAAGGTGTGAACAGATGAGCTGCTGCTATTTTCTCCGTTCGGCATGCTTCGTTGTAGCTCTCTTGCCGGTCGCCGGCTTAGCGGCTTGCTTTGCGCGACTAGCTCTGGGGAGAGAAGGAGATAGCGCCGGAAACCTCGCCTTTTGCCTTCTTCGGCGCTGGAACCTGGTTGCTGCGCCTTCTCTTTGTCCATGTGCACACACACGATTCCTCAGCGAAAACCATGCAGAAACCTTTCCACGAGCACCCAGGGATGTGCACCCAGCACCACGTGCACGCACACGCAGCTAGAGAAAAGCACCTACCTTTTCACACACTGATGCCTAAGCAAACGCGTGGCCACACACACGCACACATCCGCAAGCGCGCCTACTCCCATCTATTGAGGGAAAGACGGACGAGCAACGTCCTGACAGGCTTGAGGGGAAAAACGTCCGTTGACGGTTGGCGTACTGCACGCCCGCCTACGGGGCTGCAGGGGAATCCACATTTGGAAGGTACCTGAAGATGTGCGCCTGTTCTTGGAGCTCCGCTAGTAGGGTAGCAAAGACACTCGTAGGCAGTACTGAATGCTGCTCCGTGCTACTTCTCCTCCGCTGGCAAATGCTTCACAGTCGCCCGAGGAAAGACGTTTAACAATCGATCTCCAAGAGGAACGAAACACATGATGCCATAAGGCGAAAGAATAGCAGGGCATCTCTTCACAGGCTTGTCCCTGATCTATAGCTGAGGGCAAACACTTGTGTGCTTGTGGGAGAGCCTGTGTCTTTCCTGGAAGCGTTTGGGAGTTTTGCTCAGACGCGTGTTTCCTCAAGTTCAAGAATCAAGATCTAGGATACCTGCAGACAGGTGCCTGTTTGTGTGGAGACAGTCTGTTTGAAACTGTGTTCCTCAGCGCCCGCTCTTTCTCCCCGTCGCTCCACACGCCTGGGAGTCCCTTTCTTTCTCTCCACAAGCACGTGTGTTGACTTCGTCGCACATGTGCATCTGCACAAGCGTTGAGCTCAGCAGAGCGTGTCTCTTGACACTTGATGTGCGTTGGCTGTGTCTGCCTGCTCCAGTGAAGAGAGAAACGGGAAATCATCTTGGTAGAGGCAACAAAGCAAAAGCGAGGCAGGATTGACATCTGCTCAACAGAGACGGATTCCCTGCGCTGACACAGTTCACAGTTACACGAGAAGCAATCTGAGCGGTCCGTCGACCGGAGACGTGTTTCCCAAGAGGTCGTTTAGCGAGTGAACAGCAGTGTGCGCGACTTTCAGGAGTGTGCCTGGAAAGTGCCAGAATCACCAGGAGCATCTGTGCAAAAGCTGCTGCCTCTGTGACCGCATTGAGGCACGTTCGCGTGTCTGCGAGTATATAGACGGCTCTTTCGCGTTCACTCCGAGGGAAACGGTCCGCTATTGCTTCTGTGCGCACAGACGCGATTCCCTTGTCTCTTGCGAACACAGGGAACTCTGTGCATCCAAATCTACAGGCTAAGGACGCGTCTGCATATGTTTTGGTGAACAATCGAGTGTGCGTGTTCTGACAGCTGCCTCTATGCAGACGTCTCCACAGAGCCACTTCTGAATGCCCCGCAGCCCAGGACTGAATGGATACACTAACAAGTGCACCGGTGTGAGCAACCACATATGCAGAAGGACGTCTTTCATCTCACAGAAGCGCGAACGTCTTGGCGTTCAAGCACATGGCAGAAACAAGGTGTGAACAGATGAGCTGCTGCTATTTTCTCCGTTCGGCATGCTTCGTTGTAGCTCTCTTGCCGGTCGCCGGCTTAGCGGCTTGCTTTGCGCGACTAGCTCTGGGGAGAGAAGGAGATAGCGCCGGAAACCTCGCCTTTTGCCTTCTTCGGCGCTGGAACCTGGTTGCTGCGCCTTCTCTTTGTCCATGTGCACACACACGATTCCTCAGCGAAAACCATGCAGAAACCTTTCCACGAGCACCCAGGGATGTGCACCCAGCACCACGTGCACGCACACGCAGCTAGAGAAAAGCACCTACCTTTTCACACACTGATGCCTAAGCAAACGCGTGGCCACACACACGCACACATCCGCAAGCGCGCCTACTCCCATCTATTGAGGGAAAGACGGACGAGCAACGTCCTGACAGGCTTGAGGGGAAAAACGTCCGTTGACGGTTGGCGTACTGCACGCCCGCCTACGGGGCTGCAGGGGAATCCACATTTGGAAGGTACCTGAAGATGTGTGCCTGTTCTTGGAGCTCCGCTAGTAGGGTAGCAAAGACACTCGTAGGCAGTACTGAATGCTGCTCCGTGCTACTTCTCCTCCGCTGGCAAATGCTTCACAGTCACCCTAGGAAAGACGTTTAACAATCGATCTCCAAGAGGAACGAAACACATGATGCCATAAGGCGAAAGAATAGCAGGGCATCTCTTCACAGGCTTGTCCCTGATCTATAGCTGAGGGCAAACACTTGTGTGCTTGTGGGAGAGCCTGTGTCTTTCCTGGAAGCGTTTGGGAGTTTTGCTCAGACGCGTGTTTCCTCAAGTTCAAGAATCAAGATCTAGGATACCTGCAGACAGGTGCCTGTTTGTGTGGAGACAGTCTGTTTGAAACTGTGTTCCTCAGCGCCCGCTCTTTCTCCCCGTCGCTCCACACGCCTGGGAGTCCCTTTCTTTCTCTCCACAAGCACGTGTGTTGACTTCGTCGCACATGTGCATCTGCACAAGCGTTGAGCTCAGCAGAGCGTGTCTCTTGACACTTGATGTGCGTTGGCTGTGTCTGCCTGCTCCAGTGAAGAGAGAAACGGGAAATCATCTTGGTAGAGGCAACAAAGCAAAAGCGAGGCAGGATTGACATCTGCTCAACAGAGACGGATTCCCTGCGCTGACACAGTTCACAGTTACACGAGAAGCAATCTGAGCGGTCCGTCGACCGGAGACGTGTTTCCCAAGAGGTCGTTTAGCGAGTGAACAGCAGTGTGCGCGACTTTCAGGAGTGTGCCTGGAAAGTGCCAGAATCACCAGGAGCATCTGTGCAAAAGCTGCTGCCTCTGTGACCGCATTGAGGCACGTTCGCGTGTCTGCGAGTATATAGACGGCTCTTTCGCGTTCACTCCGAGGGAAACGGTCCGCTATTGCTTCTGTGCGCACAGACGCGATTCCCTTGTCTCTTGCGAACACAGGGAACTCTGTGTATCCAAATCTACAGGCTAAGGACGCGTCTGCGTATGTTTTGGTGAACAATCGAGTGTGCGTGTTCTGACAGCTGCCTCTATGCAGACGTCTCCACAGAGCCACTTCTGAATGCCCCGCAGCCCAGGACTGAATGGATACACTAACAAGTGCACCGGTGTGAGCAACCACATATGCAGAAGGACGTCTTTCATCTCACAGAAGCGCGAACGTCTTGGCGTTCAAGCACATGGCAGAAACAAGGTGTGAACAGATGAGCTGCTGCTATTTTCTCCGTTCGGCATGCTTCGTTGTAGCTCTCTTGCCGGTCGCCGGCTTAGCGGCTTGCTTTGCGCGACTAGCTCTGGGGAGAGAAGGAGATAGCGCCGGAAACCTCGCCTTTTGCCTTCTTCGGCGCTGGAACCTGGTTGCTGCGCCTTCTCTTTGTCCATGTGCACACACACGATTCCTCAGCGAAAACCATGCAGAAACCTTTCCACGAGCACCCAGGGATGTGCACCCAGCACCACGTGCACGCACACGCAGCTAGAGAAAAGCACCTACCTTTTCACACACTGATGCCTAAGCAAACGCGTGGCCACACACACGCACACATCCGCAAGCGCGCCTACTCCCATCTATTGAGGGAAAGACGGACGAGCAACGTCCTGACAGGCTTGAGGGGAAAAACGTCCGTTGACGGTTGGCGTACTGCACGCCCGCCTACGGGGCTGCAGGGGAATCCACATTTGGAAGGTACCTGAAGATGTGTGCCTGTTCTTGGAGCTCCGCTAGTAGGGTAGCAAAGACACTCGTAGGCAGTACTGAATGCTGCTCCGTGCTACTTCTCCTCCGCTGGCAAATGCTTCACAGTCGCCCTAGGAAAGACGTTTAACAATCGATCTCCAAGAGGAACGAAACACATGATGCCATAAGGCGAAAGAATAGCAGGGCATCTCTTCACAGGCTTGTCCCTGATCTATAGCTGAGGGCAAACACTTGTGTGCTTGTGGGAGAGCCTGTGTCTTTCCTGGAAGCGTTTGGGAGTTTTGCTCAGACGCGTGTTTCCTCAAGTTCAAGAATCAAGATCTAGGATACCTGCAGACAGGTGCCTGTTTGTGTGGAGACAGTCTGTTTGAAACTGTGTTCCTCAGCGCCCGCTCTTTCTCCCCGTCGCTCCACACGCCTGGGAGTCCCTTTCTTTCTCTCCACAAGCACGTGTGTTGACTTCGTCGCACATGTGCATCTGCACAAGCGTTGAGCTCAGCAGAGCGTGTCTCTTGACACTTGATGTGCGTTGGCTGTGTCTGCCTGCTCCAGTGAAGAGAGAAACGGGAAATCATCTTGGTAGAGGCAACAAAGCAAAAGCGAGGCAGGATCGACATCTGCTCAACAGAGACGGATTCCCTGCGCTGACACAGTTCACAGTTACACGAGAAGCAATCTGAGCGGTCCGTCGACCGGAGACGTGTTTCCCAAGAGGTCGTTTAGCGAGTGAACAGCAGTGTGCGCGACTTTCAGGAGTGTGCCTGGAAAGTGCCAGAATCACCAGGAGCATCTGTGCAAAAGCTGCTGCCTCTGTGACCGCATTGAGGCACGTTCGCGTGTCTGCGAGTATATAGACGGCTCTTTCGCGTTCACTCCGAGGGAAACGGTCCGCTATTGCTTCTGTGCGTACAGACGCGATTCCCTTGTCTCTTGCGAACACAGGGAACTCTGTGCATCCAAATCTACAGGCTAAGGACGCGTCTGCGTATGTTTTGGTGAACAATCGAGTGTGCGTGTTCTGACAGCTGCCTCTATGCAGACGTCTCCACAGAGCCACTTCTGAATGCCCCGCAGCCCAGGACTGAATGGATACACTAACAAGTGCACCGGTGTGAGCAACCACATATGCAGAAGGACGTCTTTCATCTCACAGAAGCGCGAACGTCTTGGCGTTCAAGCACATGGCAGAAACAAGGTGTGAACAGATGAGCTGCTGCTATTTTCTCCGTTCGGCATGCTTCCTTGTAGCTCTCTTGCCGGTCGCCGGCTTAGCGGCTTGCTTTGCGCGACTAGCTCTGGGGAGAGAAGGAGATAGCGCCGGAAACCTCGCCTTTTGCCTTCTTCGGCGCTGGAACCTGGTTGCTGCGCCTTCTCTTTGTCCATGTGCACACACACGATTCCTCAGCGAAAACCATGCAGAAACCTTTCCACGAGCACCCAGGGATGTGCACCCAGCACCACGTGCACGCACACGCAGCTAGAGAAAAGCACCTACCTTTTCACACACTGATGCCTAAGCAAACGCGTGGCCACACACACGCACACATCCGCAAGCGCGCCTACTCCCATCTATTGAGGGAAAGACGGACGAGCAACGTCCTGACAGGCTTGAGGGGAAAAACGTCCGTTGACGGTTGGCGTACTGCACGCCCGCCTACGGGGCTGCAGGGGAATCCACATTTGGAAGGTACCTGAAGATGTGCGCCTGTTCTTGGAGCTCCGCTAGTAGGGTAGCAAAGACACTCGTAGGCAGTACTGAATGCTGCTCCGTGCTACTTCTCCTCCGCTGGCAAATGCTTCACAGTCGCCCGAGGAAAGACGTTTAACAATCGATCTCCAAGAGGAACGAAACACATGATGCCATAAGGCGAAAGAATAGCAGGGCATCTCTTCACAGGCTTGTCCCTGATCTATAGCTGAGGGCAAACACTTGTGTGCTTGTGGGAGAGCCTGTGTCTTTCCTGGAAGCGTTTGGGAGTTTTGCTCAGACGCGTGTTTCCTCAAGTTCAAGAATCAAGATCTAGGATACCTGCAGACAGGTGCCTGTTTGTGTGGAGACAGTCTGTTTGAAACTGTGTTCCTCAGCGCCCGCTCTTTCTCCCCGTCGCTCCACACGCCTGGGAGTCCCTTTCTTTCTCTCCACAAGCACGTGTGTTGACTTCGTCGCACATGTGCATCTGCACAAGCGTTGAGCTCAGCAGAGCGTGTCTCTTGACACTTGATGTGCGTTGGCTGTGTCTGCCTGCTCCAGTGAAGAGAGAAACGGGAAATCATCTTGGTAGAGGCAACAAAGCAAAAGCGAGGCAGGATCGACATCTGCTCAACAGAGACGGATTCCCTGCGCTGACACAGTTCACAGTTACACGAGAAGCAATCTGAGCGGTCCGTCGACCGGAGACGTGTTTCCCAAGAGGTCGTTTAGCGAGTGAACAGCAGTGTGCGCGACTTTCAGGAGTGTGCCTGGAAAGTGCCAGAATCACCAGGAGCATCTGTGCAAAAGCTGCTGCCTCTGTGACCGCATTGAGGCACGTTCGCGTGTCTGCGAGTATATAGACGGCTCTTTCGCGTTCACTCCGAGGGAAACGGTCCGCTATTGCTTCTGTGCGCACAGACGCGATTCCCTTGTCTCTTGCGAACACAGGGAACTCTGTGCATCCAAATCTACAGGCTAAGGACGCGTCTGCATATGTTTTGGTGAACAATCGAGTGTGCGTGTTCTGACAGCTGCCTCTATGCAGACGTCTCCACAGAGCCACTTCTGAATGCCCCGCAGCCCAGGACTGAATGGATACACTAACAAGTGCACCGGTGTGAGCAACCACATATGCAGAAGGACGTCTTTCATCTCACAGAAGCGCGAACGTCTTGGCGTTCAAGCACATGGCAGAAACAAGGTGTGAACAGATGAGCTGCTGCTATTTTCTCCGTTCGGCATGCTTCGTTGTAGCTCTCTTGCCGGTCGCCGGCTTAGCGGCTTGCTTTGCGCGACTAGCTCTGGGGAGAGAAGGAGATAGCGCCGGAAACCTCGCCTTTTGCCTTCTTCGGCGCTGGAACCTGGTTGCTGCGCCTTCTCTTTGTCCATGTGCACACACACGATTCCTCAGCGAAAACCATGCAGAAACCTTTCCACGAGCACCCAGGGATGTGCACCCAGCACCACGTGCACGCACACGCAGCTAGAGAAAAGCACCTACCTTTTCACACACTGATGCCTAAGCAAACGCGTGGCCACACACACGCACACATCCGCAAGCGCGCCTACTCCCATCTATTGAGGGAAAGACGGACGAGCAACGTCCTGACAGGCTTGAGGGGAAAAACGTCCGTTGACGGTTGGCGTACTGCACGCCCGCCTACGGGGCTGCAGGGGAATCCACATTTGGAAGGTACCTGAAGATGTGTGCCTGTTCTTGGAGCTCCGCTAGTAGGGTAGCAAAGACACTCGTAGGCAGTACTGAATGCTGCTCCGTGCTACTTCTCCTCCGCTGGCAAATGCTTCACAGTCGCCCTAGGAAAGACGTTTAACAATCGATCTCCAAGAGGAACGAAACACATGATGCCATAAGGCGAAAGAATAGCAGGGCATCTCTTCACAGGCTTGTCCCTGATCTATAGCTGAGGGCAAACACTTGTGTGCTTGTGGGAGAGCCTGTGTCTTTCCTGGAAGCGTTTGGGAGTTTTGCTCAGACGCGTGTTTCCTCAAGTTCAAGAATCAAGATCTAGGATACCTGCAGACAGGTGCCTGTTTGTGTGGAGACAGTCTGTTTGAAACTGTGTTCCTCAGCGCCCGCTCTTTCTCCCCGTCGCTCCACACGCCTGGGAGTCCCTTTCTTTCTCTCCACAAGCACGTGTGTTGACTTCGTCGCACATGTGCATCTGCACAAGCGTTGAGCTCAGCAGAGCGTGTCTCTTGACACTTGATGTGCGTTGGCTGTGTCTGCGTGCTCCAGTGAAGAGAGAAACGGGAAATCATCTTGGTAGAGGCAACAAAGCAAAAGCGAGGCAGGATCGACATCTGCTCAACAGAGACGGATTCCCTGCGCTGACACAGTTCACAGTTACACGAGAAGCAATCTGAGCGGTCCGTCGACCGGAGACGTGTTTCCCAAGAGGTCGTTTAGCGAGTGAACAGCAGTGTGCGCGACTTTCAGGAGTGTGCCTGGAAAGTGCCAGAATCACCAGGAGCATCTGTGCAAAAGCTGCTGCCTCTGTGACCGCATTGAGGCACGTTCGCGTGTCTGCGAGTATATAGACGGCTCTTTCGCGTTCACTCCGAGGGAAACGGTCCGCTATTGCTTCTGTGCGTACAGACGCGATTCCCTTGTCTCTTGCGAACACAGGGAACTCTGTGCATCCAAATCTACAGGCTAAGGACGCGTCTGCGTATGTTTTGGTGAACAATCGAGTGTGCGTGTTCTGACAGCTGCCTCTATGCAGACGTCTCCACAGAGCCACTTCTGAATGCCCCGCAGCCCAGGACTGAATGGATACACTAACAAGTGCACCGGTGTGAGCAACCACATATGCAGAAGGACGTCTTTCATCTCACAGAAGCGCGAACGTCTTGGCGTTCAAGCACATGGCAGAAACAAGGTGTGAACAGATGAGCTGCTGCTATTTTCTCCGTTCGGCATGCTTCGTTGTAGCTCTCTTGCCGGTCGCCGGCTTAGCGGCTTGCTTTGCGCGACTAGCTCTGGGGAGAGAAGGAGATAGCGCCGGAAACCTCGCCTTTTGCCTTCTTCGGCGCTGGAACCTGGTTGCTGCGCCTTCTCTTTGTCCATGTGCACACACACGATTCCTCAGCGAAAACCATGCAGAAACCTTTCCACGAGCACCCAGGGATGTGCACCCAGCACCACGTGCACGCACACGCAGCTAGAGAAAAGCACCTACCTTTTCACACACTGATGCCTAAGCAAACGCGTGGCCACACACACGCACACATCCGCAAGCGCGCCTACTCCCATCTATTGAGGGAAAGACGGACGAGCTCTTTGGTTGCTCTTCACAGGCTTGTCCCTGATCTATAGCTGAGGGCAAACACTTGTGTGCTTGTGGGAGAGCCTGTGTCTTTCCTGGAAGCGTTTGGGAGTTTTGCTCAGACGCGTGTTTCCTCAAGTTCAAGAATCAAGATCTAGGATACCTGCAGACAGGTGCCTGTTTGTGTGGAGACAGTCTGTTTGAAACTGTGTTCCTCAGCGCCCGCTCTTTCTCCCCGTCGCTCCACACGCCTGGGAGTCCCTTTCTTTCTCTCCACAAGCACGTGTGTTGACTTCGTCGCACATGTGCATCTGCACAAGCGTTGAGCTCAGCAGAGCGTGTCTCTTGACACTTGATGTGCGTTGGCTGTGTCTGCCTGCTCCAGTGAAGAGAGAAACGGGAAATCATCTTGGTAGAGGCAACAAAGCAAAAGCGAGGCAGGATTGACATCTGCTCAACAGAGACGGATTCCCTGCGCTGACACAGTTCACAGTTACACGAGAAGCAATCTGAGCGGTCCGTCGACCGGAGACGTGTTTCCCAAGAGGTCGTTTAGCGAGTGAACAGCAGTGTGCGCGACTTTCAGGAGTGTGCCTGGAAAGTGCCAGAATCACCAGGAGCATCTGTGCAAAAGCTGCTGCCTCTGTGACCGCATTGAGGCACGTTCGCGTGTCTGCGAGTATATAGACGGCTCTTTCGCGTTCACTCCGAGGGAAACGGTCCGCTATTGCTTCTGTGCGCACAGACGCGATTCCCTTGTCTCTTGCGAACACAGGGAACTCTGTGCATCCAAATCTACAGGCTAAGGACGCGTCTGCATATGTTTTGGTGAACAATCGAGTGTGCGTGTTCTGACAGCTGCCTCTATGCAGACGTCTCCACAGAGCCACTTCTGAATGCCCCGCAGCCCAGGACTGAATGGATACACTAACAAGTGCACCGGTGTGAGCAACCACATATGCAGAAGGACGTCTTTCATCTCACAGAAGCGCGAACGTCTTGGCGTTCAAGCACATGGCAGAAACAAGGTGTGAACAGATGAGCTGCTGCTATTTTCTCCGTTCGGCATGCTTCGTTGTAGCTCTCTTGCCGGTCGCCGGCTTAGCGGCTTGCTTTGCGCGACTAGCTCTGGGGAGAGAAGGAGATAGCGCCGGAAACCTCGCCTTTTGCCTTCTTCGGCGCTGGAACCTGGTTGCTGCGCCTTCTCTTTGTCCATGTGCACACACACGATTCCTCAGCGAAAACCATGCAGAAACCTTTCCACGAGCACCCAGGGATGTGCACCCAGCACCACGTGCACGCACACGCAGCTAGAGAAAAGCACCTACCTTTTCACACACTGATGCCTAAGCAAACGCGTGGCCACACACACGCACACATCCGCAAGCGCGCCTACTCCCATCTATTGAGGGAAAGACGGACGAGCAACGTCCTGACAGGCTTGAGGGGAAAAACGTCCGTTGACGGTTGGCGTACTGCACGCCCGCCTACGGGGCTGCAGGGGAATCCACATTTGGAAGGTACCTGAAGATGTGTGCCTGTTCTTGGAGCTCCGCTAGTAGGGTAGCAAAGACACTCGTAGGCAGTACTGAATGCTGCTCCGTGCTACTTCTCCTCCGCTGGCAAATGCTTCACAGTCGCCCTAGGAAAGACGTTTAACAATCGATCTCCAAGAGGAACGAAACACATGATGCCATAAGGCGAAAGAATAGCAGGGCATCTCTTCACAGGCTTGTCCCTGATCTATAGCTGAGGGCAAACACTTGTGTGCTTGTGGGAGAGCCTGTGTCTTTCCTGGAAGCGTTTGGGAGTTTTGCTCAGACGCGTGTTTCCTCAAGTTCAAGAATCAAGATCTAGGATACCTGCAGACAGGTGCCTGTTTGTGTGGAGACAGTCTGTTTGAAACTGTGTTCCTCAGCGCCCGCTCTTTCTCCCCGTCGCTCCACACGCCTGGGAGTCCCTTTCTTTCTCTCCACAAGCACGTGTGTTGACTTCGTCGCACATGTGCATCTGCACAAGCGTTGAGCTCAGCAGAGCGTGTCTCTTGACACTTGATGTGCGTTGGCTGTGTCTGCCTGCTCCAGTGAAGAGAGAAACGGGAAATCATCTTGGTAGAGGCAACAAAGCAAAAGCGAGGCAGGATTGACATCTGCTCAACAGAGACGGATTCCCTGCGCTGACACAGTTCACAGTTACACGAGAAGCAATCTGAGCGGTCCGTCGACCGGAGACGTGTTTCCCAAGAGGTCGTTTAGCGAGTGAACAGCAGTGTGCGCGACTTTCAGGAGTGTGCCTGGAAAGTGCCAGAATCACCAGGAGCATCTGTGCAAAAGCTGCTGCCTCTGTGACCGCATTGAGGCACGTTCGCGTGTCTGCGAGTATATAGACGGCTCTTTCGCGTTCACTCCGAGGGAAACGGTCCGCTATTGCTTCTGTGCGCACAGACGCGATTCCCTTGTCTCTTGCGAACACAGGGAACTCTGTGCATCCAAATCTACAGGCTAAGGACGCGTCTGCGTATGTTTTGGTGAACAATCGAGTGTGCGTGTTCTGACAGCTGCCTCTATGCAGACGTCTCCACAGAGCCACTTCTGAATGCCCCGCAGCCCAGGACTGAATGGATACACTAACAAGTGCACCGGTGTGAGCAACCACATATGCAGAAGGACGTCTTTCATCTCACAGAAGCGCGAACGTCTTGGCGTTCAAGCACATGGCAGAAACAAGGTGTGAACAGATGAGCTGCTGCTATTTTCTCCGTTCGGCATGCTTCGTTGTAGCTCTCTTGCCGGTCGCCGGCTTAGCGGCTTGCTTTGCGCGACTAGCTCTGGGGAGAGAAGGAGATAGCGCCGGAAACCTCGCCTTTTGCCTTCTTCGGCGCTGGAACCTGGTTGCTGCGCCTTCTCTTTGTCCATGTGCACACACACGATTCCTCAGCGAAAACCATGCAGAAACCTTTCCACGAGCACCCAGGGATGTGCACCCAGCACCACGTGCACGCACACGCAGCTAGAGAAAAGCACCTACCTTTTCACACACTGATGCCTAAGCAAACGCGTGGCCACACACACGCACACATCCGCAAGCGCGCCTACTCCCATCTATTGAGGGAAAGACGGACGAGCAACGTCCTGACAGGCTTGAGGGGAAAAACGTCCGTTGACGGTTGGCGTACTGCACGCCCGCCTACGGGGCTGCAGGGGAATCCACATTTGGAAGGTACCTGAAGATGTGTGCCTGTTCTTGGAGCTCCGCTAGTAGGGTAGCAAAGACACTCGTAGGCAGTACTGAATGCTGCTCCGTGCTACTTCTCCTCCGCTGGCAAATGCTTCACAGTCGCCCTAGGAAAGACGTTTAACAATCGATCTCCAAGAGGAACGAAACACATGATGCCATAAGGCGAAAGAATAGCAGGGCATCTCTTCACAGGCTTGTCCCTGATCTATAGCTGAGGGCAAACACTTGTGTGCTTGTGGGAGAGCCTGTGTCTTTCCTGGAAGCGTTTGGGAGTTTTGCTCAGACGCGTGTTTCCTCAAGTTCAAGAATCAAGATCTAGGATACCTGCAGACAGGTGCCTGTTTGTGTGGAGACAGTCTGTTTGAAACTGTGTTCCTCAGCGCCCGCTCTTTCTCCCCGTCGCTCCACACGCCTGGGAGTCCCTTTCTTTCTCTCCACAAGCACGTGTGTTGACTTCGTCGCACATGTGCATCTGCACAAGCGTTGAGCTCAGCAGAGCGTGTCTCTTGACACTTGATGTGCGTTGGCTGTGTCTGCGTGCTCCAGTGAAGAGAGAAACGGGAAATCATCTTGGTAGAGGCAACAAAGCAAAAGCGAGGCAGGATCGACATCTGCTCAACAGAGACGGATTCCCTGCGCTGACACAGTTCACAGTTACACGAGAAGCAATCTGAGCGGTCCGTCGACCGGAGACGTGTTTCCCAAGAGGTCGTTTAGCGAGTGAACAGCAGTGTGCGCGACTTTCAGGAGTGTGCCTGGAAAGTGCCAGAATCACCAGGAGCATCTGTGCAAAAGCTGCTGCCTCTGTGACCGCATTGAGGCACGTTCGCGTGTCTGCGAGTATATAGACGGCTCTTTCGCGTTCACTCCGAGGGAAACGGTCCGCTATTGCTTCTGTGCGCACAGACGCGATTCCCTTGTCTCTTGCGAACACAGGGAACTCTGTGCATCCAAATCTACAGGCTAAGGACGCGTCTGCGTATGTTTTGGTGAACAATCGAGTGTGCGTGTTCTGACAGCTGCCTCTATGCAGACGTCTCCACAGAGCCACTTCTGAATGCCCCGCAGCCCAGGACTGAATGGATACACTAACAAGTGCACCGGTGTGAGCAACCACATATGCAGAAGGACGTCTTTCATCTCACAGAAGCGCGAACGTCTTGGCGTTCAAGCACATGGCAGAAACAAGGTGTGAACAGATGAGCTGCTGCTATTTTCTCCGTTCGGCATGCTTCGTTGTAGCTCTCTTGCCGGTCGCCGGCTTAGCGGCTTGCTTTGCGCGACTAGCTCTGGGGAGAGAAGGAGATAGCGCCGGAAACCTCGCCTTTTGCCTTCTTCGGCGCTGGAACCTGGTTGCTGCGCCTTCTCTTTGTCCATGTGCACACACACGATTCCTCAGCGAAAACCATGCAGAAACCTTTCCACGAGCACCCAGGGATGTGCACCCAGCACCACGTGCACGCACACGCAGCTAGAGAAAAGCACCTACCTTTTCACACACTGATGCCTAAGCAAACGCGTGGCCACACACACGCACACATCCGCAAGCGCGCCTACTCCCATCTATTGAGGGAAAGACGGACGAGCAACGTCCTGACAGGCTTGAGGGGAAAAACGTCCGTTGACGGTTGGCGTACTGCACGCCCGCCTACGGGGCTGCAGGGGAATCCACATTTGGAAGGTACCTGAAGATGTGCGCCTGTTCTTGGAGCTCCGCTAGTAGGGTAGCAAAGACACTCGTAGGCAGTACTGAATGCTGCTCCGTGCTACTTCTCCTCCGCTGGCAAATGCTTCACAGTCGCCCGAGGAAAGACGTTTAACAATCGATCTCCAAGAGGAACGAAACACATGATGCCATAAGGCGAAAGAATAGCAGGGCATCTCTTCACAGGCTTGTCCCTGATCTATAGCTGAGGGCAAACACTTGTGTGCTTGTGGGAGAGCCTGTGTCTTTCCTGGAAGCGTTTGGGAGTTTTGCTCAGACGCGTGTTTCCTCAAGTTCAAGAATCAAGATCTAGGATACCTGCAGACAGGTGCCTGTTTGTGTGGAGACAGTCTGTTTGAAACTGTGTTCCTCAGCGCCCGCTCTTTCTCCCCGTCGCTCCACACGCCTGGGAGTCCCTTTCTTTCTCTCCACAAGCACGTGTGTTGACTTCGTCGCACATGTGCATCTGCACAAGCGTTGAGCTCAGCAGAGCGTGTCTCTTGACACTTGATGTGCGTTGGCTGTGTCTGCCTGCTCCAGTGAAGAGAGAAACGGGAAATCATCTTGGTAGAGGCAACAAAGCAAAAGCGAGGCAGGATTGACATCTGCTCAACAGAGACGGATTCCCTGCGCTGACACAGTTCACAGTTACACGAGAAGCAATCTGAGCGGTCCGTCGACCGGAGACGTGTTTCCCAAGAGGTCGTTTAGCGAGTGAACAGCAGTGTGCGCGACTTTCAGGAGTGTGCCTGGAAAGTGCCAGAATCACCAGGAGCATCTGTGCAAAAGCTGCTGCCTCTGTGACCGCATTGAGGCACGTTCGCGTGTCTGCGAGTATATAGACGGCTCTTTCGCGTTCACTCCGAGGGAAACGGTCCGCTATTGCTTCTGTGCGCACAGACGCGATTCCCTTGTCTCTTGCGAACACAGGGAACTCTGTGCATCCAAATCTACAGGCTAAGGACGCGTCTGCATATGTTTTGGTGAACAATCGAGTGTGCGTGTTCTGACAGCTGCCTCTATGCAGACGTCTCCAGAGAGCCACTTCTGAATGCCCCGCAGCCCAGGACTGAATGGATACACTAACAAGTGCACCGGTGTGAGCAACCACATATGCAGAAGGACGTCTTTCATCTCACAGAAGCGCGAACGTCTTGGCGTTCAAGCACATGGCAGAAACAAGGTGTGAACAGATGAGCTGCTGCTATTTTCTCCGTTCGGCATGCTTCGTTGTAGCTCTCTTGCCGGTCGCCGGCTTAGCGGCTTGCTTTGCGCGACTAGCTCTGGGGAGAGAAGGAGATAGCGCCGGAAACCTCGCCTTTTGCCTTCTTCGGCGCTGGAACCTGGTTGCTGCGCCTTCTCTTTGTCCATGTGCACACACACGATTCCTCAGCGAAAACCATGCAGAAACCTTTCCACGAGCACCCAGGGATGTGCACCCAGCACCACGTGCACGCACACGCAGCTAGAGAAAAGCACCTACCTTTTCACACACTGATGCCTAAGCAAACGCGTGGCCACACACACGCACACATCCGCAAGCGCGCCTACTCCCATCTATTGAGGGAAAGACGGACGAGCAACGTCCTGACAGGCTTGAGGGGAAAAACGTCCGTTGACGGTTGGCGTACTGCACGCCCGCCTACGGGGCTGCAGGGGAATCCACATTTGGAAGGTACCTGAAGATGTGTGCCTGTTCTTGGAGCTCCGCTAGTAGGGTAGCAAAGACACTCGTAGGCAGTACTGAATGCTGCTCCGTGCTACTTCTCCTCCGCTGGCAAATGCTTCACAGTCGCCCTAGGAAAGACGTTTAACAATCGATCTCCAAGAGGAACGAAACACATGATGCCATAAGGCGAAAGAATAGCAGGGCATCTCTTCACAGGCTTGTCCCTGATCTATAGCTGAGGGCAAACACTTGTGTGCTTGTGGGAGAGCCTGTGTCTTTCCTGGAAGCGTTTGGGAGTTTTGCTCAGACGCGTGTTTCCTCAAGTTCAAGAATCAAGATCTAGGATACCTGCAGACAGGTGCCTGTTTGTGTGGAGACAGTCTGTTTGAAACTGTGTTCCTCAGCGCCCGCTCTTTCTCCCCGTCGCTCCACACGCCTGGGAGTCCCTTTCTTTCTCTCCACAAGCACGTGTGTTGACTTCGTCGCACATGTGCATCTGCACAAGCGTTGAGCTCAGCAGAGCGTGTCTCTTGACACTTGATGTGCGTTGGCTGTGTCTGCCTGCTCCAGTGAAGAGAGAAACGGGAAATCATCTTGGTAGAGGCAACAAAGCAAAAGCGAGGCAGGATTGACATCTGCTCAACAGAGACGGATTCCCTGCGCTGACACAGTTCACAGTTACACGAGAAGCAATCTGAGCGGTCCGTCGACCGGAGACGTGTTTCCCAAGAGGTCGTTTAGCGAGTGAACAGCAGTGTGCGCGACTTTCAGGAGTGTGCCTGGAAAGTGCCAGAATCACCAGGAGCATCTGTGCAAAAGCTGCTGCCTCTGTGACCGCATTGAGGCACGTTCGCGTGTCTGCGAGTATATAGACGGCTCTTTCGCGTTCACTCCGAGGGAAACGGTCCGCTATTGCTTCTGTGCGCACAGACGCGATTCCCTTGTCTCTTGCGAACACAGGGAACTCTGTGCATCCAAATCTACAGGCTAAGGACGCGTCTGCGTATGTTTTGGTGAACAATCGAGTGTGCGTGTTCTGACAGCTGCCTCTATGCAGACGTCTCCACAGAGCCACTTCTGAATGCCCCGCAGCCCAGGACTGAATGGATACACTAACAAGTGCACCGGTGTGAGCAACCACATATGCAGAAGGACGTCTTTCATCTCACAGAAGCGCGAACGTCTTGGCGTTCAAGCACATGGCAGAAACAAGGTGTGAACAGATGAGCTGCTGCTATTTTCTCCGTTCGGCATGCTTCGTTGTAGCTCTCTTGCCGGTCGCCGGCTTAGCGGCTTGCTTTGCGCGACTAGCTCTGGGGAGAGAAGGAGATAGCGCCGGAAACCTCGCCTTTTGCCTTCTTCGGCGCTGGAACCTGGTTGCTGCGCCTTCTCTTTGTCCATGTGCACACACACGATTCCTCAGCGAAAACCATGCAGAAACCTTTCCACGAGCACCCAGGGATGTGCACCCAGCACCACGTGCACGCACACGCAGCTAGAGAAAAGCACCTACCTTTTCACACACTGATGCCTAAGCAAACGCGTGGCCACACACACGCACACGTCCGCAAGCGCGCCTACTCCCATCTATTGAGGGAAAGACGGACGAGCTCTTTGGTTGCTCTTCACAGGCTTGTCCCTGATCTATAGCTGAGGGCAAACACTTGTGTGCTTGTGGGAGAGCCTGTGTCTTTCCTGGAAGCGTTTGGGAGTTTTGCTCAGACGCGTGTTTCCTCAAGTTCAAGAATCAAGATCTAGGATACCTGCAGACAGGTGCCTGTTTGTGTGGAGACAGTCTGTTTGAAACTGTGTTCCTCAGCGCCCGCTCTTTCTCCCCGTCGCTCCACACGCCTGGGAGTCCCTTTCTTTCTCTCCACAAGCACGTGTGTTGACTTCGTCGCACATGTGCATCTGCACAAGCGTTGAGCTCAGCAGAGCGTGTCTCTTGACACTTGATGTGCGTTGGCTGTGTCTGCGTGCTCCAGTGAAGAGAGAAACGGGAAATCATCTTGGTAGAGGCAACAAAGCAAAAGCGAGGCAGGATTGACATCTGCTCAACAGAGACGGATTCCCTGCGCTGACACAGTTCACAGTTACACGAGAAGCAATCTGAGCGGTCCGTCGACCGGAGACGTGTTTCCCAAGAGGTCGTTTAGCGAGTGAACAGCAGTGTGCGCGACTTTCAGGAGTGTGCCTGGAAAGTGCCAGAATCACCAGGAGCATCTGTGCAAAAGCTGCTGCCTCTGTGACCGCATTGAGGCACGTTCGCGTGTCTGCGAGTATATAGACGGCTCTTTCGCGTTCACTCCGAGGGAAACGGTCCGCTATTGCTTCTGTGCGCACAGACGCGATTCCCTTGTCTCTTGCGAACACAGGGAACTCTGTGCATCCAAATCTACAGGCTAAGGACGCGTCTGCATATGTTTTGGTGAACAATCGAGTGTGCGTGTTCTGACAGCTGCCTCTATGCAGACGTCTCCACAGAGCCACTTCTGAATGCCCCGCAGCCCAGGACTGAATGGATACACTAACAAGTGCACCGGTGTGAGCAACCACATATGCAGAAGGACGTCTTTCATCTCACAGAAGCGCGAACGTCTTGGCGTTCAAGCACATGGCAGAAACAAGGTGTGAACAGATGAGCTGCTGCTATTTTCTCCGTTCGGCATGCTTCGTTGTAGCTCTCTTGCCGGTCGCCGGCTTAGCGGCTTGCTTTGCGCGACTAGCTCTGGGGAGAGAAGGAGATAGCGCCGGAAACCTCGCCTTTTGCCTTCTTCGGCGCTGGAACCTGGTTGCTGCGCCTTCTCTTTGTCCATGTGCACACACACGATTCCTCAGCGAAAACCATGCAGAAACCTTTCCACGAGCACCCAGGGATGTGCACCCAGCACCACGTGCACGCACACGCAGCTAGAGAAAAGCACCTACCTTTTCACACACTGATGCCTAAGCAAACGCGTGGCCACACACACGCACACATCCGCAAGCGCGCCTACTCCCATCTATTGAGGGAAAGACGGACGAGCAACGTCCTGACAGGCTTGAGGGGAAAAACGTCCGTTGACGGTTGGCGTACTGCACGCCCGCCTACGGGGCTGCAGGGGAATCCACATTTGGAAGGTACCTGAAGATGTGTGCCTGTTCTTGGAGCTCCGCTAGTAGGGTAGCAAAGACACTCGTAGGCAGTACTGAATGCTGCTCCGTGCTACTTCTCCTCCGCTGGCAAATGCTTCACAGTCGCCCTAGGAAAGACGTTTAACAATCGATCTCCAAGAGGAACGAAACACATGATGCCATAAGGCGAAAGAATAGCAGGGCATCTCTTCACAGGCTTGTCCCTGATCTATAGCTGAGGGCAAACACTTGTGTGCTTGTGGGAGAGCCTGTGTCTTTCCTGGAAGCGTTTGGGAGTTTTGCTCAGACGCGTGTTTCCTCAAGTTCAAGAATCAAGATCTAGGATACCTGCAGACAGGTGCCTGTTTGTGTGGAGACAGTCTGTTTGAAACTGTGTTCCTCAGCGCCCGCTCTTTCTCCCCGTCGCTCCACACGCCTGGGAGTCCCTTTCTTTCTCTCCACAAGCACGTGTGTTGACTTCGTCGCACATGTGCATCTGCACAAGCGTTGAGCTCAGCAGAGCGTGTCTCTTGACACTTGATGTGCGTTGGCTGTGTCTGCGTGCTCCAGTGAAGAGAGAAACGGGAAATCATCTTGGTAGAGGCAACAAAGCAAAAGCGAGGCAGGATCGACATCTGCTCAACAGAGACGGATTCCCTGCGCTGACACAGTTCACAGTTACACGAGAAGCAATCTGAGCGGTCCGTCGACCGGAGACGTGTTTCCCAAGAGGTCGTTTAGCGAGTGAACAGCAGTGTGCGCGACTTTCAGGAGTGTGCCTGGAAAGTGCCAGAATCACCAGGAGCATCTGTGCAAAAGCTGCTGCCTCTGTGACCGCATTGAGGCACGTTCGCGTGTCTGCGAGTATATAGACGGCTCTTTCGCGTTCACTCCGAGGGAAACGGTCCGCTATTGCTTCTGTGCGCACAGACGCGATTCCCTTGTCTCTTGCGAACACAGGGAACTCTGTGCATCCAAATCTACAGGCTAAGGACGCGTCTGCATATGTTTTGGTGAACAATCGAGTGTGCGTGTTCTGACAGCTGCCTCTATGCAGACGTCTCCACAGAGCCACTTCTGAATGCCCCGCAGAACCAGGACTGAATGGATACACTAACAAGTGCACCGGTGTGAGCAACCACATATGCAGAAGGACGTCTTTCATCTCACAGAAGCGCGAACGTCTTGGCGTTCAAGCACATGGCAGAAACAAGGTGTGAACAGATGAGCTGCTGCTATTTTCTCCGTTCGGCATGCTTCGTTGTAGCTCTCTTGCCGGTCGCCGGCTTAGCGGCTTGCTTTGCGCGACTAGCTCTGGGGAGAGAAGGAGATAGCGCCGGAAACCTCGCCTTTTGCCTTCTTCGGCGCTGGAACCTGGTTGCTGCGCCTTCTCTTTGTCCATGTGCACACACACGATTCCTCAGCGAAAACCATGCAGAAACCTTTCCACGAGCACCCAGGGATGTGCACCCAGCACCACGTGCACGCACACGCAGCTAGAGAAAAGCACCTACCTTTTCACACACTGATGCCTAAGCAAACGCGTGGCCACACACACGCACACATCCGCAAGCGCGCCTACTCCCATCTATTGAGGGAAAGACGGACGAGCTCTTTGGTTGCTCTTCACAGGCTTGTCCCTGATCTATAGCTGAGGGCAAACACTTGTGTGCTTGTGGGAGAGCCTGTGTCTTTCCTGGAAGCGTTTGGGAGTTTTGCTCAGACGCGTGTTTCCTCAAGTTCAAGAATCAAGAGCTAGGATACCTGCAGACAGGTGCCTGTTTGTGTGGAGACAGTCTGTTTGAAACTGTGTTCCTCAGCGCCCGCTCTTTCTCCCCGTCGCTCCACACGCCTGGGAGTCCCTTTCTTTCTCTCCACAAGCACGTGTGTTGACTTCGTCGCACATGTGCATCTGCACAAGCGTTGAGCTCAGCAGAGCGTGTCTCTTGACACTTGATGTGCGTTGGCTGTGTCTGCCTGCTCCAGTGAAGAGAGAAACGGGAAATCATCTTGGTAGAGGCAACAAAGCAAAAGCGAGGCAGGATTGACATCTGCTCAACAGAGACGGATTCCCTGCGCTGACACAGTTCACAGTTACACGAGAAGCAATCTGAGCGGTCCGTCGACCGGAGACGTGTTTCCCAAGAGGTCGTTTAGCGAGTGAACAGCAGTGTGCGCGACTTTCAGGAGTGTGCCTGGAAAGTGCCAGAATCATCTGTGCATCTGTGCAAAAGCTGCTGCCTCTGTGACCGCATTGAGGCACGTTCGCGTGTCTGCGAGTATATAGACGGCTCTTTCGCGTTCACTCCGAGGGAAACGGTCCGCTATTGCTTCTGTGCGCACAGACGCGATTCCCTTGTCTCTTGCGAACACAGGGAACTCTGTGCATCCAAATCTACAGGCTAAGGACGCGTCTGCATATGTTTTGGTGAACAATCGAGTGTGCGTGTTCTGACAGCTGCCTCTATGCAGACGTCTCCACAGAGCCACTTCTGAATGCCCCGCAGCCCAGGACTGAATGGATACACTAACAAGTGCACCGGTGTGAGCAACCACATATGCAGAAGGACGTCTTTCATCTCACAGAAGCGCGAACGTCTTGGCGTTCAAGCACATGGCAGAAACAAGGTGTGAACAGATGAGCTGCTGCTATTTTCTCCGTTCGGCATGCTTCGTTGTAGCTCTCTTGCCGGTCGCCGGCTTAGCGGCTTGCTTTGCGCGACTAGCTCTGGGGAGAGAAGGAGATAGCGCCGGAAACCTCGCCTTTTGCCTTCTTCGGCGCTGGAACCTGGTTGCTGCGCCTTCTCTTTGTCCATGTGCACACACACGATTCCTCAGCGAAAACCATGCAGAAACCTTTCCACGAGCACCCAGGGATGTGCACCCAGCACCACGTGCACGCACACGCAGCTAGAGAAAAGCACCTACCTTTTCACACACTGATGCCTAAGCAAACGCGTGGCCACACACACGCACACATCCGCAAGCGCGCCTACTCCCATCTATTGAGGGAAAGACGGACGAGCAACGTCCTGACAGGCTTGAGGGGAAAAACGTCCGTTGACGGTTGGCGTACTGCACGCCCGCCTACGGGGCTGCAGGGGAATCCACATTTGGAAGGTACCTGAAGATGTGTGCCTGTTCTTGGAGCTCCGCTAGTAGGGTAGCAAAGACACTCGTAGGCAGTACTGAATGCTGCTCCGTGCTACTTCTCCTCCGCTGGCAAATGCTTCACAGTCGCCCTAGGAAAGACGTTTAACAATCGATCTCCAAGAGGAACGAAACACATGATGCCATAAGGCGAAAGAATAGCAGGGCATCTCTTCACAGGCTTGTCCCTGATCTATAGCTGAGGGCAAACACTTGTGTGCTTGTGGGAGAGCCTGTGTCTTTCCTGGAAGCGTTCGGGAGTTTTGCTCAGGCGCGTGTTTCCTCAAGTTCAAGAATCAAGATCTAGGATACCTGCAGACAGGTGCCTGTTTGTGTGGAGACAGTCTGTTTGAAACTGTGTTCCTCAGCGCCCGCTCTTTCTCCCCGTCGCTCCACACGCCTGGGAGTCCCTTTCTTTCTCTCCACAAGCACGTGTGTTGACTTCGTCGCACATGTGCATCTGCACAAGCGTTGAGCTCAGCAGAGCGTGTCTCTTGACACTTGATGTGCGTTGGCTGTGTCTGCGTGCTCCAGTGAAGAGAGAAACGGGAAATCATCTTGGTAGAGGCAACAAAGCAAAAGCGAGGCAGGATCGACATCTGCTCAACAGAGACGGATTCCCTGCGCTGACACAGTTCACAGTTACACGAGAAGCAATCTGAGCGGTCCGTCGACCGGAGACGTGTTTCCCAAGAGGTCGTTTAGCGAGTGAACAGCAGTGTGCGCGACTTTCAGGAGTGTGCCTGGAAAGTGCCAGAATCACCAGGAGCATCTGTGCAAAAGCTGCTGCCTCTGTGACCGCATTGAGGCACGTTCGCGTGTCTGCGAGTATATAGACGGCTCTTTCGCGTTCACTCCGAGGGAAACGGTCCGCTATTGCTTCTGTGCGTACAGACGCGATTCCCTTGTCTCTTGCGAACACAGGGAACTCTGTGCATCCAAATCTACAGGCTAAGGACGCGTCTGCGTATGTTTTGGTGAACAATCGAGTGTGCGTGTTCTGACAGCTGCCTCTATGCAGACGTCTCCAGAGAGCCACTTCTGAATGCCCCGCAGCCCAGGACTGAATGGATACACTAACAAGTGCACCGGTGTGAGCAACCACATATGCAGAAGGACGTCTTTCATCTCACAGAAGCGCGAACGTCTTGGCGTTCAAGCACATGGCAGAAACAAGGTGTGAACAGATGAGCTGCTGCTATTTTCTCCGTTCGGCATGCTTCGTTGTAGCTCTCTTGCCGGTCGCCGGCTTAGCGGCTTGCTTTGCGCGACTAGCTCTGGGGAGAGAAGGAGATAGCGCCGGAAACCTCGCCTTTTGCCTTCTTCGGCGCTGGAACCTGGTTGCTGCGCCTTCTCTTTGTCCATGTGCACACACACGATTCCTCAGCGAAAACCATGCAGAAACCTTTCCACGAGCACCCAGGGATGTGCACCCAGCACCACGTGCACGCACACGCAGCTAGAGAAAAGCACCTACCTTTTCACACACTGATGCCTAAGCAAACGCGTGGCCACACACACGCACACATCCGCAAGCGCGCCTACTCCCATCTATTGAGGGAAAGACGGACGAGCAACGTCCTGACAGGCTTGAGGGGAAAAACGTCCGTTGACGGTTGGCGTACTGCACGCCCGCCTACGGGGCTGCAGGGGAATCCACATTTGGAAGGTAACCTGAAGATGTGCGCCTGTTCTTGGAGCTCCGCTAGTAGGGTAGCAAAGACACTCGTAGGCAGTACTGAATGCTGCTCCGTGCTACTTCTCCTCCGCTGGCAAATGCTTCACAGTCGCCCTAGGAAAGACGTTTAACAATCGATCTCCAAGAGGAACGAAACACATGATGCCATAAGGCGAAAGAATAGCAGGGCATCTCTTCACAGGCTTGTCCCTGATCTATAGCTGAGGGCAAACACTTGTGTGCTTGTGGGAGAGCCTGTGTCTTTCCTGGAAGCGTTTGGGAGTTTTGCTCAGACGCGTGTTTCCTCAAGTTCAAGAATCAAGATCTAGGATACCTGCAGACAGGTGCCTGTTTGTGTGGAGACAGTCTGTTTGAAACTGTGTTCCTCAGCGCCCGCTCTTTCTCCCCGTCGCTCCACACGCCTGGGAGTCCCTTTCTTTCTCTCCACAAGCACGTGTGTTGACTTCGTCGCACATGTGCATCTGCACAAGCGTTGAGCTCAGCAGAGCGTGTCTCTTGACACTTGATGTGCGTTGGCTGTGTCTGCCTGCTCCAGTGAAGAGAGAAACGGGAAATCATCTTGGTAGAGGCAACAAAGCAAAAGCGAGGCAGGATCGACATCTGCTCAACAGAGACGGATTCCCTGCGCTGACACAGTTCACAGTTACACGAGAAGCAATCTGAGCGGTCCGTCGACCGGAGACGTGTTTCCCAAGAGGTCGTTTAGCGAGTGAACAGCAGTGTGCGCGACTTTCAGGAGTGTGCCTGGAAAGTGCCAGAATCACCAGGAGCATCTGTGCAAAAGCTGCTGCCTCTGTGACCGCATTGAGGCACGTTCGCGTGTCTGCGAGTATATAGACGGCTCTTTCGCGTTCACTCCGAGGGAAACGGTCCGCTATTGCTTCTGTGCGCACAGACGCGATTCCCTTGTCTCTTGCGAACACAGGGAACTCTGTGCATCCAAATCTACAGGCTAAGGACGCGTCTGCATATGTTTTGGTGAACAATCGAGTGTGCGTGTTCTGACAGCTGCCTCTATGCAGACGTCTCCACAGAGCCACTTCTGAATGCCCCGCAGCCCAGGACTGAATGGATACACTAACAAGTGCACCGGTGTGAGCAACCACATATGCAGAAGGACGTCTTTCATCTCACAGAAGCGCGAACGTCTTGGCGTTCAAGCACATGGCAGAAACAAGGTGTGAACAGATGAGCTGCTGCTATTTTCTCCGTTCGGCATGCTTCGTTGTAGCTCTCTTGCCGGTCGCCGGCTTAGCGGCTTGCTTTGCGCGACTAGCTCTGGGGAGAGAAGGAGATAGCGCCGGAAACCTCGCCTTTTGCCTTCTTCGGCGCTGGAACCTGGTTGCTGCGCCTTCTCTTTGTCCATGTGCACACACACGATTCCTCAGCGAAAACCATGCAGAAACCTTTCCACGAGCACCCAGGGATGTGCACCCAGCACCACGTGCACGCACACGCAGCTAGAGAAAAGCACCTACCTTTTCACACACTGATGCCTAAGCAAACGCGTGGCCACACACACGCACACATCCGCAAGCGCGCCTACTCCCATCTATTGAGGGAAAGACGGACGAGCTCTTTGGTTGCTCTTCACAGGCTTGTCCCTGATCTATAGCTGAGGGCAAACACTTGTGTGCTTGTGGGAGAGCCTGTGTCTTTCCTGGAAGCGTTTGGGAGTTTTGCTCAGACGCGTGTTTCCTCAAGTTCAAGAATCAAGATCTAGGATACCTGCAGACAGGTGCCTGTTTGTGTGGAGACAGTCTGTTTGAAACTGTGTTCCTCAGCGCCCGCTCTTTCTCCCCGTCGCTCCACACGCCTGGGAGTCCCTTTCTTTCTCTCCACAAGCACGTGTGTTGACTTCGTCGCACATGTGCATCTGCACAAGCGTTGAGCTCAGCAGAGCGTGTCTCTTGACACTTGATGTGCGTTGGCTGTGTCTGCCTGCTCCAGTGAAGAGAGAAACGGGAAATCATCTTGGTAGAGGCAACAAAGCAAAAGCGAGGCAGGATTGACATCTGCTCAACAGAGACGGATTCCCTGCGCTGACACAGTTCACAGTTACACGAGAAGCAATCTGAGCGGTCCGTCGACCGGAGACGTGTTTCCCAAGAGGTCGTTTAGCGAGTGAACAGCAGTGTGCGCGACTTTCAGGAGTGTGCCTGGAAAGTGCCAGAATCACCAGGAGCATCTGTGCAAAAGCTGCTGCCTCTGTGACCGCATTGAGGCACGTTCGCGTGTCTGCGAGTATATAGACGGCTCTTTCGCGTTCACTCCGAGGGAAACGGTCCGCTATTGCTTCTGTGCGCACAGACGCGATTCCCTTGTCTCTTGCGAACACAGGGAACTCTGTGCATCCAAATCTACAGGCTAAGGACGCGTCTGCATATGTTTTGGTGAACAATCGAGTGTGCGTGTTCTGACAGCTGCCTCTATGCAGACGTCTCCACAGAGCCACTTCTGAATGCCCCGCAGCCCAGGACTGAATGGATACACTAACAAGTGCACCGGTGTGAGCAACCACATATGCAGAAGGACGTCTTTCATCTCACAGAAGCGCGAACGTCTTGGCGTTCAAGCACATGGCAGAAACAAGGTGTGAACAGATGAGCTGCTGCTATTTTCTCCGTTCGGCATGCTTCGTTGTAGCTCTCTTGCCGGTCGCCGGCTTAGCGGCTTGCTTTGCGCGACTAGCTCTGGGGAGAGAAGGAGATAGCGCCGGAAACCTCGCCTTTTGCCTTCTTCGGCGCTGGAACCTGGTTGCTGCGCCTTCTCTTTGTCCATGTGCACACACACGATTCCTCAGCGAAAACCATGCAGAAACCTTTCCACGAGCACCCAGGGATGTGCACCCAGCACCACGTGCACGCACACGCAGCTAGAGAAAAGCACCTACCTTTTCACACACTGATGCCTAAGCAAACGCGTGGCCACACACACGCACACATCCGCAAGCGCGCCTACTCCCATCTATTGAGGGAGAGACGGACGAGCAACGTCCTGACAGGCTTGAGGGGAAAAACGTCCGTTGACGGTTGGCGTACTGCACGCCCGCCTACGGGGCTGCAGGGGAATCCACATTTGGAAGGTACCTGAAGATGTGTGCCTGTTCTTGGAGCTCCGCTAGTAGGGTAGCAAAGACACTCGTAGGCAGTACTGAATGCTGCTCCGTGCTACTTCTCCTCCGCTGGCAAATGCTTCACAGTCGCCCTAGGAAAGACGTTTAACAATCGATCTCCAAGAGGAACGAAACACATGATGCCATAAGGCGAAAGAATAGCAGGGCATCTCTTCACAGGCTTGTCCCTGATCTATAGCTGAGGGCAAACACTTGTGTGCTTGTGGGAGAGCCTGTGTCTTTCCTGGAAGCGTTTGGGAGTTTTGCTCAGACGCGTGTTTCCTCAAGTTCAAGAATCAAGATCTAGGATACCTGCAGACAGGTGCCTGTTTGTGTGGAGACAGTCTGTTTGAAACTGTGTTCCTCAGCGCCCGCTCTTTCTCCCCGTCGCTCCACACGCCTGGGAGTCCCTTTCTTTCTCTCCACAAGCACGTGTGTTGACTTCGTCGCACATGTGCATCTGCACAAGCGTTGAGCTCAGCAGAGCGTGTCTCTTGACACTTGATGTGCGTTGGCTGTGTCTGCCTGCTCCAGTGAAGAGAGAAACGGGAAATCATCTTGGTAGAGGCAACAAAGCAAAAGCGAGGCAGGATTGACATCTGCTCAACAGAGACGGATTCCCTGCGCTGACACAGTTCACAGTTACACGAGAAGCAATCTGAGCGGTCCATCGACCGGAGACGTGTTTCCCAAGAGGTCGTTTAGCGAGTGAACAGCAGTGTGCGCGACTTTCAGGAGTGTGCCTGGAAAGTGCCAGAATCACCAGGAGCATCTGTGCAAAAGCTGCTGCCTCTGTGACCGCATTGAGGCACGTTCGCGTGTCTGCGAGTATATAGACGGCTCTTTCGCGTTCACTCCGAGGGAAACGGTCCGCTATTGCTTCTGTGCGTACAGACGCGATTCCCTTGTCTCTTGCGAACACAGGGAACTCTGTGCATCCAAATCTACAGGCTAAGGACGCGTCTGCGTATGTTTTGGTGAACAATCGAGTGTGCGTGTTCTGACAGCTGCCTCTATGCAGACGTCTCCAGAGAGCCACTTCTGAATGCCCCGCAGCCCAGGACTGAATGGATACACTAACAAGTGCACCGGTGTGAGCAACCACATATGCAGAAGGACGTCTTTCATCTCACAGAAGCGCGAACGTCTTGGCGTTCAAGCACATGGCAGAAACAAGGTGTGAACAGATGAGCTGCTGCTATTTTCTCCGTTCGGCATGCTTCGTTGTAGCTCTCTTGCCGGTCGCCGGCTTAGCGGCTTGCTTTGCGCGACTAGCTCTGGGGAGAGAAGGAGATAGCGCCGGAAACCTCGCCTTTTGCCTTCTTCGGCGCTGGAACCTGGTTGCTGCGCCTTCTCTTTGTCCATGTGCACACACACGATTCCTCAGCGAAAACCATGCAGAAACCTTTCCACGAGCACCCAGGGATGTGCACCCAGCACCACGTGCACGCACACGCAGCTAGAGAAAAGCACCTACCTTTTCACACACTGATGCCTAAGCAAACGCGTGGCCACACACACGCACACATCCGCAAGCGCGCCTACTCCCATCTATTGAGGGAAAGACGGACGAGCTCTTTAGTTGCTCTTCACAGGCTTGTCCCTGATCTATAGCTGAGGGCAAACACTTGTGTGCTTGTGGGAGAGCCTGTGTCTTTCCTGGAAGCGTTTGGGAGTTTTGCTCAGACGCGTGTTTCCTCAAGTTCAAGAATCAAGATCTAGGATACCTGCAGACAGGTGCCTGTTTGTGTGGAGACAGTCTGTTTGAAACTGTGTTCCTCAGCGCCCGCTCTTTCTCCCCGTCGCTCCACACGCCTGGGAGTCCCTTTCTTTCTCTCCACAAGCACGTGTGTTGACTTCGTCGCACATGTGCATCTGCACAAGCGTTGAGCTCAGCAGAGCGTGTCTCTTGACACTTGATGTGCGTTGGCTGTGTCTGCCTGCTCCAGTGAAGAGAGAAACGGGAAATCATCTTGGTAGAGGCAACAAAGCAAAAGCGAGGCAGGATTGACATCTGCTCAACAGAGACGGATTCCCTGCGCTGACACAGTTCACAGTTACACGAGAAGCAATCTGAGCGGTCCGTCGACCGGAGACGTGTTTCCCAAGAGGTCGTTTAGCGAGTGAACAGCAGTGTGCGCGACTTTCAGGAGTGTGCCTGGAAAGTGCCAGAATCACCAGGAGCATCTGTGCAAAAGCTGCTGCCTCTGTGACCGCATTGAGGCACGTTCGCGTGTCTGCGAGTATATAGACGGCTCTTTCGCGTTCACTCCGAGGGAAACGGTCCGCTATTGCTTCTGTGCGCACAGACGCGATTCCCTTGTCTCTTGCGAACACAGGGAACTCTGTGCATCCAAATCTACAGGCTAAGGACGCGTCTGCGTATGTTTTGGTGAACAATCGAGTGTGCGTGTTCTGACAGCTGCCTCTATGCAGACGTCTCCACAGAGCCACTTCTGAATGCCCCGCAGCCCAGGACTGAATGGATACACTAACAAGTGCACCGGTGTGAGCAACCACATATGCAGAAGGACGTCTTTCATCTCACAGAAGCGCGAACGTCTTGGCGTTCAAGCACATGGCAGAAACAAGGTGTGAACAGATGAGCTGCTGCTATTTTCTCCGTTCGGCATGCTTCGTTGTAGCTCTCTTGCCGGTCGCCGGCTTAGCGGCTTGCTTTGCGCGACTAGCTCTGGGGAGAGAAGGAGATAGCGCCGGAAACCTCGCCTTTTGCCTTCTTCGGCGCTGGAACCTGGTTGCTGCGCCTTCTCTTTGTCCATGTGCACACACACGATTCCTCAGCGAAAACCATGCAGAAACCTTTCCACGAGCACCCAGGGATGTGCACCCAGCACCACGTGCACGCACACGCAGCTAGAGAAAAGCACCTACCTTTTCACACACTGATGCCTAAGCAAACGCGTGGCCACACACACGCACACATCCGCAAGCGCGCCTACTCCCATCTATTGAGGGAAAGACGGACGAGCAACGTCCTGACAGGCTTGAGGGGAAAAACGTCCGTTGACGGTTGGCGTACTGCACGCCCGCCTACGGGGCTGCAGGGGAATCCACATTTGGAAGGTACCTGAAGATGTGCGCCTGTTCTTGGAGCTCCGCTAGTAGGGTAGCAAAGACACTCGTAGGCAGTACTGAATGCTGCTCCGTGCTACTTCTCCTCCGCTGGCAAATGCTTCACAGTCGCCCTAGGAAAGACGTTTAACAATCGATCTCCAAGAGGAACGAAACACATGATGCCATAAGGCGAAAGAATAGCAGGGCATCTCTTCACAGGCTTGTCCCTGATCTATAGCTGAGGGCAAACACTTGTGTGCTTGTGGGAGAGCCTGTGTCTTTCCTGGAAGCGTTTGGGAGTTTTGCTCAGACGCGTGTTTCCTCAAGTTCAAGAATCAAGATCTAGGATACCTGCAGACAGGTGCCTGTTTGTGTGGAGACAGTCTGTTTGAAACTGTGTTCCTCAGCGCCCGCTCTTTCTCCCCGTCGCTCCACACGCCTGGGAGTCCCTTTCTTTCTCTCCACAAGCACGTGTGTTGACTTCGTCGCACATGTGCATCTGCACAAGCGTTGAGCTCAGCAGAGCGTGTCTCTTGACACTTGATGTGCGTTGGCTGTGTCTGCCTGCTCCAGTGAAGAGAGAAACGGGAAATCATCTTGGTAGAGGCAACAAAGCAAAAGCGAGGCAGGATTGACATCTGCTCAACAGAGACGGATTCCCTGCGCTGACACAGTTCACAGTTACACGAGAAGCAATCTGAGCGGTCCGTCGACCGGAGACGTGTTTCCCAAGAGGTCGTTTAGCGAGTGAACAGCAGTGTGCGCGACTTTCAGGAGTGTGCCTGGAAAGTGCCAGAATCACCAGGAGCATCTGTGCAAAAGCTGCTGCCTCTGTGACCGCATTGAGGCACGTTCGCGTGTCTGCGAGTATATAGACGGCTCTTTCGCGTTCACTCCGAGGGAAACGGTCCGCTATTGCTTCTGTGCGCACAGACGCGATTCCCTTGTCTCTTGCGAACACAGGGAACTCTGTGCATCCAAATCTACAGGCTAAGGACGCGTCTGCATATGTTTTGGTGAACAATCGAGTGTGCGTGTTCTGACAGCTGCCTCTATGCAGACGTCTCCACAGAGCCACTTCTGAATGCCCCGCAGCCCAGGACTGAATGGATACACTAACAAGTGCACCGGTGTGAGCAACCACATATGCAGAAGGACGTCTTTCATCTCACAGAAGCGCGAACGTCTTGGCGTTCAAGCACATGGCAGAAACAAGGTGTGAACAGATGAGCTGCTGCTATTTTCTCCGTTCGGCATGCTTCGTTGTAGCTCTCTTGCCGGTCGCCGGCTTAGCGGCTTGCTTTGCGCGACTAGCTCTGGGGAGAGAAGGAGATAGCGCCGGAAACCTCGCCTTTTGCCTTCTTCGGCGCTGGAACCTGGTTGCTGCGCCTTCTCTTTGTCCATGTGCACACACACGATTCCTCAGCGAAAACCATGCAGAAACCTTTCCACGAGCACCCAGGGATGTGCACCCAGCACCACGTGCACGCACACGCAGCTAGAGAAAAGCACCTACCTTTTCACACACTGATGCCTAAGCAAACGCGTGGCCACACACACGCACACATCCGCAAGCGCGCCTACTCCCATCTATTGAGGGAAAGACGGACGAGCTCTTTAGTTGCTCTTCACAGGCTTGTCCCTGATCTATAGCTGAGGGCAAACACTTGTGTGCTTGTGGGAGAGCCTGTGTCTTTCCTGGAAGCGTTTGGGAGTTTTGCTCAGACGCGTGTTTCCTCAAGTTCAAGAATCAAGATCTAGGATACCTGCAGACAGGTGCCTGTTTGTGTGGAGACAGTCTGTTTGAAACTGTGTTCCTCAGCGCCCGCTCTTTCTCCCCGTCGCTCCACACGCCTGGGAGTCCCTTTCTTTCTCTCCACAAGCACGTGTGTTGACTTCGTCGCACATGTGCATCTGCACAAGCGTTGAGCTCAGCAGAGCGTGTCTCTTGACACTTGATGTGCGTTGGCTGTGTCTGCCTGCTCCAGTGAAGAGAGAAACGGGAAATCATCTTGGTAGAGGCAACAAAGCAAAAGCGAGGCAGGATTGACATCTGCTCAACAGAGACGGATTCCCTGCGCTGACACAGTTCACAGTTACACGAGAAGCAATCTGAGCGGTCCGTCGACCGGAGACGTGTTTCCCAAGAGGTCGTTTAGCGAGTGAACAGCAGTGTGCGCGACTTTCAGGAGTGTGCCTGGAAAGTGCCAGAATCACCAGGAGCATCTGTGCAAAAGCTGCTGCCTCTGTGACCGCATTGAGGCACGTTCGCGTGTCTGCGAGTATATAGACGGCTCTTTCGCGTTCACTCCGAGGGAAACGGTCCGCTATTGCTTCTGTGCGCACAGACGCGATTCCCTTGTCTCTTGCGAACACAGGGAACTCTGTGCATCCAAATCTACAGGCTAAGGACGCGTCTGCGTATGTTTTGGTGAACAATCGAGTGTGCGTGTTCTGACAGCTGCCTCTATGCAGACGTCTCCACAGAGCCACTTCTGAATGCCCCGCAGCCCAGGACTGAATGGATACACTAACAAGTGCACCGGTGTGAGCAACCACATATGCAGAAGGACGTCTTTCATCTCACAGAAGCGCGAACGTCTTGGCGTTCAAGCACATGGCAGAAACAAGGTGTGAACAGATGAGCTGCTGCTATTTTCTCCGTTCGGCATGCTTCGTTGTAGCTCTCTTGCCGGTCGCCGGCTTAGCGGCTTGCTTTGCGCGACTAGCTCTGGGGAGAGAAGGAGATAGCGCCGGAAACCTCGCCTTTTGCCTTCTTCGGCGCTGGAATCTGGTTGCTGCGCCTTCTCTTTGTCCATGTGCACACACACGATTCCTCAGCGAAAACCATGCAGAAACCTTTCCACGAGCACCCAGGGATGTGCACCCAGCACCACGTGCACGCACACGCAGCTAGAGAAAAGCACCTACCTTTTCACACACTGATGCCTAAGCAAACGCGTGGCCACACACACGCACACATCCGCAAGCGCGCCTACTCCCATCTATTGAGGGAAAGACGGACGAGCTCTTTAGTTGCTCTTCACAGGCTTGTCCCTGATCTATAGCTGAGGGCAAACACTTGTGTGCTTGTGGGAGAGCCTGTGTCTTTCCTGGAAGCGTTTGGGAGTTTTGCTCAGACGCGTGTTTCCTCAAGTTCAAGAATCAAGATCTAGGATACCTGCAGACAGGTGCCTGTTTGTGTGGAGACAGTCTGTTTGAAACTGTGTTCCTCAGCGCCCGCTCTTTCTCCCCGTCGCTCCACACGCCTGGGAGTCCCTTTCTTTCTCTCCACAAGCACGTGTGTTGACTTCGTCGCACATGTGCATCTGCACAAGCGTTGAGCTCAGCAGAGCGTGTCTCTTGACACTTGATGTGCGTTGGCTGTGTCTGCCTGCTCCAGTGAAGAGAGAAACGGGAAATCATCTTGGTAGAGGCAACAAAGCAAAAGCGAGGCAGGATTGACATCTGCTCAACAGAGACGGATTCCCTGCGCTGACACAGTTCACAGTTACACGAGAAGCAATCTGAGCGGTCCGTCGACCGGAGACGTGTTTCCCAAGAGGTCGTTTAGCGAGTGAACAGCAGTGTGCGCGACTTTCAGGAGTGTGCCTGGAAAGTGCCAGAATCACCAGGAGCATCTGTGCAAAAGCTGCTGCCTCTGTGACCGCATTGAGGCACGTTCGCGTGTCTGCGAGTATATAGACGGCTCTTTCGCGTTCACTCCGAGGGAAACGGTCCGCTATTGCTTCTGTGCGCACAGACGCGATTCCCTTGTCTCTTGCGAACACAGGGAACTCTGTGCATCCAAATCTACAGGCTAAGGACGCGTCTGCATATGTTTTGGTGAACAATCGAGTGTGCGTGTTCTGACAGCTGCCTCTATGCAGACGTCTCCACAGAGCCACTTCTGAATGCCCCGCAGCCCAGGACTGAATGGATACACTAACAAGTGCACCGGTGTGAGCAACCACATATGCAGAAGGACGTCTTTCATCTCACAGAAGCGCGAACGTCTTGGCGTTCAAGCACATGGCAGAAACAAGGTGTGAACAGATGAGCTGCTGCTATTTTCTCCGTTCGGCATGCTTCGTTGTAGCTCTCTTGCCGGTCGCCGGCTTAGCGGCTTGCTTTGCGCGACTAGCTCTGGGGAGAGAAGGAGATAGCGCCGGAAACCTCGCCTTTTGCCTTCTTCGGCGCTGGAACCTGGTTGCTGCGCCTTCTCTTTGTCCATGTGCACACACACGATTCCTCAGCGAAAACCATGCAGAAACCTTTCCACGAGCACCCAGGGATGTGCACCCAGCACCACGTGCACGCACACGCAGCTAGAGAAAAGCACCTACCTTTTCACACACTGATGCCTAAGCAAACGCGTGGCCACACACACGCACACATCCGCAAGCGCGCCTACTCCCATCTATTGAGGGAAAGACGGACGAGCAACGTCCTGACAGGCTTGAGGGGAAAAACGTCCGTTGACGGTTGGCGTACTGCACGCCCGCCTACGGGGCTGCAGGGGAATCCACATTTGGAAGGTACCTGAAGATGTGTGCCTGTTCTTGGAGCTCCGCTAGTAGGGTAGCAAAGACACTCGTAGGCAGTACTGAATGCTGCTCCGTGCTACTTCTCCTCCGCTGGCAAATGCTTCACAGTCGCCCGAGGAAAGACGTTTAACAATCGATCTCCAAGAGGAACGAAACACATGATGCCATAAGGCGAAAGAATAGCAGGGCATCTCTTCACAGGCTTGTCCCTGATCTATAGCTGAGGGCAAACACTTGTGTGCTTGTGGGAGAGCCTGTGTCTTTCCTGGACGCGTTCGGGAGTTTTGCTCAGGCGCGTGTTTCCTCAAGTTCAAGAATCAAGATCTAGGATACCTGCAGACAGGTGCCTGTTTGTGTGGAGACAGTCTGTTTGAAACTGTGTTCCTCAGCGCCCGCTCTTTCTCCCCGTCGCTCCACACGCCTGGGAGTCCCTTTCTTTCTCTCCACAAGCACGTGTGTTGACTTCGTCGCACATGTGCATCTGCACAAGCGTTGAGCTCAGCAGAGCGTGTCTCTTGACACTTGATGTGCGTTGGCTGTGTCTGCGTGCTCCAGTGAAGAGAGAAACGGGAAATCATCTTGGTAGAGGCAACAAAGCAAAAGCGAGGCAGGATCGACATCTGCTCAACAGAGACGGATTCCCTGCGCTGACACAGTTCACAGTTACACGAGAAGCAATCTGAGCGGTCCGTCGACCGGAGACGTGTTTCCCAAGAGGTCGTTTAGCGAGTGAACAGCAGTGTGCGCGACTTTCAGGAGTGTGCCTGGAAAGTGCCAGAATCACCAGGAGCATCTGTGCAAAAGCTGCTGCCTCTGTGACCGCATTGAGGCACGTTCGCGTGTCTGCGAGTATATAGACGGCTCTTTCGCGTTCACTCCGAGGGAAACGGTCCGCTATTGCTTCTGTGCGTACAGACGCGATTCCCTTGTCTCTTGCGAACACAGGGAACTCTGTGCATCCAAATCTACAGGCTAAGGACGCGTCTGCATATGTTTTGGTGAACAATCGAGTGTGCGTGTTCTGACAGCTGCCTCTATGCAGACGTCTCCACAGAGCCACTTCTGAATGCCCCGCAGCCCAGGACTGAATGGATACACTAACAAGTGCACCGGTGTGAGCAACCACATATGCAGAAGGACGTCTTTCATCTCACAGAAGCGCGAACGTCTTGGCGTTCAAGCACATGGCAGAAACAAGGTGTGAACAGATGAGCTGCTGCTATTTTCTCCGTTCGGCATGCTTCGTTGTAGCTCTCTTGCCGGTCGCCGGCTTAGCGGCTTGCTTTGCGCGACTAGCTCTGGGGAGAGAAGGAGATAGCGCCGGAAACCTCGCCTTTTGCCTTCTTCGGCGCTGGAACCTGGTTGCTGCGCCTTCTCTTTGTCCATGTGCACACACACGATTCCTCAGCGAAAACCATGCAGAAACCTTTCCACGAGCACCCAGGGATGTGCACCCAGCACCACGTGCACGCACACGCAGCTAGAGAAAAGCACCTACCTTTTCACACACTGATGCCTAAGCAAACGCGTGGCCACACACACGCACACATCCGCAAGCGCGCCTACTCCCATCTATTGAGGGAAAGACGGACGAGCTCTTTGGTTGCTCTTCACAGGCTTGTCCCTGATCTATAGCTGAGGGCAAACACTTGTGTGCTTGTGGGAGAGCCTGTGTCTTTCCTGGAAGCGTTTGGGAGTTTTGCTCAGACGCGTGTTTCCTCAAGTTCAAGAATCAAGATCTAGGATACCTGCAGACAGGTGCCTGTTTGTGTGGAGACAGTCTGTTTGAAACTGTGTTCCTCAGCGCCCGCTCTTTCTCCCCGTCGCTCCACACGCCTGGGAGTCCCTTTCTTTCTCTCCACAAGCACGTGTGTTGACTTCGTCGCACATGTGCATCTGCACAAGCGTTGAGCTCAGCAGAGCGTGTCTCTTGACACTTGATGTGCGTTGGCTGTGTCTGCCTGCTCCAGTGAAGAGAGAAACGGGAAATCATCTTGGTAGAGGCAACAAAGCAAAAGCGAGGCAGGATCGACATCTGCTCAACAGAGACGGATTCCCTGCGCTGACACAGTTCACAGTTACACGAGAAGCAATCTGAGCGGTCCGTCGACCGGAGACGTGTTTCCCAAGAGGTCGTTTAGCGAGTGAACAGCAGTGTGCGCGACTTTCAGGAGTGTGCCTGGAAAGTGCCAGAATCACCAGGAGCATCTGTGCAAAAGCTGCTGCCTCTGTGACCGCATTGAGGCACGTTCGCGTGTCTGCGAGTATATAGACGGCTCTTTCGCGTTCACTCCGAGGGAAACGGTCCGCTATTGCTTCTGTGCGTACAGACGCGATTCCCTTGTCTCTTGCGAACACAGGGAACTCTGTGCATCCAAATCTACAGGCTAAGGACGCGTCTGCGTATGTTTTGGTGAACAATCGAGTGTGCGTGTTCTGACAGCTGCCTCTATGCAGACGTCTCCACAGAGCCACTTCTGAATGCCCCGCAGCCCAGGACTGAATGGATACACTAACAAGTGCACCGGTGTGAGCAACCACATATGCAGAAGGACGTCTTTCATCTCACAGAAGCGCGAACGTCTTGGCGTTCAAGCACATGGCAGAAACAAGGTGTGAACAGATGAGCTGCTGCTATTTTCTCCGTTCGGCATGCTTCGTTGTAGCTCTCTTGCCGGTCGCCGGCTTAGCGGCTTGCTTTGCGCGACTAGCTCTGGGGAGAGAAGGAGATAGCGCCGGAAACCTCGCCTTTTGCCTTCTTCGGCGCTGGAACCTGGTTGCTGCGCCTTCTCTTTGTCCATGTGCACACACACGATTCCTCAGCGAAAACCATGCAGAAACCTTTCCACGAGCACCCAGGGATGTGCACCCAGCACCACGTGCACGCACACGCAGCTAGAGAAAAGCACCTACCTTTTCACACACTGATGCCTAAGCAAACGCGTGGCCACACACACGCACACATCCGCAAGCGCGCCTACTCCCATCTATTGAGGGAAAGACGGACGAGCAACGTCCTGACAGGCTTGAGGGGAAAAACGTCCGTTGACGGTTGGCGTACTGCACGCCCGCCTACGGGGCTGCAGGGGAATCCACATTTGGAAGGTACCTGAAGATGTGCGCCTGTTCTTGGAGCTCCGCTAGTAGGGTAGCAAAGACACTCGTAGGCAGTACTGAATGCTGCTCCGTGCTACTTCTCCTCCGCTGGCAAATGCTTCACAGTCGCCCTAGGAAAGACGTTTAACAATCGATCTCCAAGAGGAACGAAACACATGATGCCATAAGGCGAAAGAATAGCAGGGCATCTCTTCACAGGCTTGTCCCTGATCTATAGCTGAGGGCAAACACTTGTGTGCTTGTGGGAGAGCCTGTGTCTTTCCTGGAAGCGTTTGGGAGTTTTGCTCAGACGCGTGTTTCCTCAAGTTCAAGAATCAAGATCTAGGATACCTGCAGACAGGTGCCTGTTTGTGTGGAGACAGTCTGTTTGAAACTGTGTTCCTCAGCGCCCGCTCTTTCTCCCCGTCGCTCCACACGCCTGGGAGTCCCTTTCTTTCTCTCCACAAGCACGTGTGTTGACTTCGTCGCACATGTGCATCTGCACAAGCGTTGAGCTCAGCAGAGCGTGTCTCTTGACACTTGATGTGCGTTGGCTGTGTCTGCCTGCTCCAGTGAAGAGAGAAACGGGAAATCATCTTGGTAGAGGCAACAAAGCAAAAGCGAGGCAGGATTGACATCTGCTCAACAGAGACGGATTCCCTGCGCTGACACAGTTCACAGTTACACGAGAAGCAATCTGAGCGGTCCATCGACCGGAGACGTGTTTCCCAAGAGGTCGTTTAGCGAGTGAACAGCAGTGTGCGCGACTTTCAGGAGTGTGCCTGGAAAGTGCCAGAATCACCAGGAGCATCTGTGCAAAAGCTGCTGCCTCTGTGACCGCATTGAGGCACGTTCGCGTGTCTGCGAGTATATAGACGGCTCTTTCGCGTTCACTCCGAGGGAAACGGTCCGCTATTGCTTCTGTGCGCACAGACGCGATTCCCTTGTCTCTTGCGAACACAGGGAACTCTGTGCATCCAAATCTACAGGCTAAGGACGCGTCTGCATATGTTTTGGTGAACAATCGAGTGTGCGTGTTCTGACAGCTGCCTCTATGCAGACGTCTCCACAGAGCCACTTCTGAATGCCCCGCAGCCCAGGACTGAATGGATACACTAACAAGTGCACCGGTGTGAGCAACCACATATGCAGAAGGACGTCTTTCATCTCACAGAAGCGCGAACGTCTTGGCGTTCAAGCACATGGCAGAAACAAGGTGTGAACAGATGAGCTGCTGCTATTTTCTCCGTTCGGCATGCTTCGTTGTAGCTCTCTTGCCGGTCGCCGGCTTAGCGGCTTGCTTTGCGCGACTAGCTCTGGGGAGAGAAGGAGATAGCGCCGGAAACCTCGCCTTTTGCCTTCTTCGGCGCTGGAACCTGGTTGCTGCGCCTTCTCTTTGTCCATGTGCACACACACGATTCCTCAGCGAAAACCATGCAGAAACCTTTCCACGAGCACCCAGGGATGTGCACCCAGCACCACGTGCACGCACACGCAGCTAGAGAAAAGCACCTACCTTTTCACACACTGATGCCTAAGCAAACGCGTGGCCACACACACGCACACATCCGCAAGCGCGCCTACTCCCATCTATTGAGGGAAAGACGGACGAGCTCTTTGGTTGCTCTTCACAGGCTTGTCCCTGATCTATAGCTGAGGGCAAACACTTGTGTGCTTGTGGGAGAGCCTGTGTCTTTCCTGGAAGCGTTTGGGAGTTTTGCTCAGACGCGTGTTTCCTCAAGTTCAAGAATCAAGATCTAGGATACCTGCAGACAGGTGCCTGTTTGTGTGGAGACAGTCTGTTTGAAACTGTGTTCCTCAGCGCCCGCTCTTTCTCCCCGTCGCTCCACACGCCTGGGAGTCCCTTTCTTTCTCTCCACAAGCACGTGTGTTGACTTCGTCGCACATGTGCATCTGCACAAGCGTTGAGCTCAGCAGAGCGTGTCTCTTGACACTTGATGTGCGTTGGCTGTGTCTGCCTGCTCCAGTGAAGAGAGAAACGGGAAATCATCTTGGTAGAGGCAACAAAGCAAAAGCGAGGCAGGATTGACATCTGCTCAACAGAGACGGATTCCCTGCGCTGACACAGTTCACAGTTACACGAGAAGCAATCTGAGCGGTCCGTCGACCGGAGACGTGTTTCCCAAGAGGTCGTTTAGCGAGTGAACAGCAGTGTGCGCGACTTTCAGGAGTGTGCCTGGAAAGTGCCAGAATCATCTGTGCATCTGTGCAAAAGCTGCTGCCTCTGTGACCGCATTGAGGCACGTTCGCGTGTCTGCGAGTATATAGACGGCTCTTTCGCGTTCACTCCGAGGGAAACGGTCCGCTATTGCTTCTGTGCGCACAGACGCGATTCCCTTGTCTCTTGCGAACACAGGGAACTCTGTGCATCCAAATCTACAGGCTAAGGACGCGTCTGCATATGTTTTGGTGAACAATCGAGTGTGCGTGTTCTGACAGCTGCCTCTATGCAGACGTCTCCACAGAGCCACTTCTGAATGCCCCGCAGCCCAGGACTGAATGGATACACTAACAAGTGCACCGGTGTGAGCAACCACATATGCAGAAGGACGTCTTTCATCTCACAGAAGCGCGAACGTCTTGGCGTTCAAGCACATGGCAGAAACAAGGTGTGAACAGATGAGCTGCTGCTATTTTCTCCGTTCGGCATGCTTCGTTGTAGCTCTCTTGCCGGTCGCCGGCTTAGCGGCTTGCTTTGCGCGACTAGCTCTGGGGAGAGAAGGAGATAGCGCCGGAAACCTCGCCTTTTGCCTTCTTCGGCGCTGGAACCTGGTTGCTGCGCCTTCTCTTTGTCCATGTGCACACACACGATTCCTCAGCGAAAACCATGCAGAAACCTTTCCACGAGCACCCAGGGATGTGCACCCAGCACCACGTGCACGCACACGCAGCTAGAGAAAAGCACCTACCTTTTCACACACTGATGCCTAAGCAAACGCGTGGCCACACACACGCACACATCCGCAAGCGCGCCTACTCCCATCTATTGAGGAAAAGACGGACGAGCAACGTCCTGACAGGCTTGAGGGGAAAAACGTCCGTTGACGGTTGGCGTACTGCACGCCCGCCTACGGGGCTGCAGGGGAATCCACATTTGGAAGGTACCTGAAGATGTGCGCCTGTTCTTGGAGCTCCGCTAGTAGGGTAGCAAAGACACTCGTAGGCAGTACTGAATGCTGCTCCGTGCTACTTCTCCTCCGCTGGCAAATGCTTCACAGTCGCCCTAGGAAAGACGTTTAACAATCGATCTCCAAGAGGAACGAAACACATGATGCCATAAGGCGAAAGAATAGCAGGGCATCTCTTCACAGGCTTGTCCCTGATCTATAGCTGAGGGCAAACACTTGTGTGCTTGTGGGAGAGCCTGTGTCTTTCCTGGAAGCGTTTGGGAGTTTTGCTCAGACGCGTGTTTCCTCAAGTTCAAGAATCAAGATCTAGGATACCTGCAGACAGGTGCCTGTTTGTGTGGAGACAGTCTGTTTGAAACTGTGTTCCTCAGCGCCCGCTCTTTCTCCCCGTCGCTCCACACGCCTGGGAGTCCCTTTCTTTCTCTCCACAAGCACGTGTGTTGACTTCGTCGCACATGTGCATCTGCACAAGCGTTGAGCTCAGCAGAGCGTGTCTCTTGACACTTGATGTGCGTTGGCTGTGTCTGCCTGCTCCAGTGAAGAGAGAAACGGGAAATCATCTTGGTAGAGGCAACAAAGCAAAAGCGAGGCAGGATTGACATCTGCTCAACAGAGACGGATTCCCTGCGCTGACACAGTTCACAGTTACACGAGAAGCAATCTGAGCGGTCCATCGACCGGAGACGTGTTTCCCAAGAGGTCGTTTAGCGAGTGAACAGCAGTGTGCGCGACTTTCAGGAGTGTGCCTGGAAAGTGCCAGAATCACCAGGAGCATCTGTGCAAAAGCTGCTGCCTCTGTGACCGCATTGAGGCACGTTCGCGTGTCTGCGAGTATATAGACGGCTCTTTCGCGTTCACTCCGAGGGAAACGGTCCGCTATTGCTTCTGTGCGCACAGACGCGATTCCCTTGTCTCTTGCGAACACAGGGAACTCTGTGCATCCAAATCTACAGGCTAAGGACGCGTCTGCATATGTTTTGGTGAACAATCGAGTGTGCGTGTTCTGACAGCTGCCTCTATGCAGACGTCTCCACAGAGCCACTTCTGAATGCCCCGCAGCCCAGGACTGAATGGATACACTAACAAGTGCACCGGTGTGAGCAACCACATATGCAGAAGGACGTCTTTCATCTCACAGAAGCGCGAACGTCTTGGCGTTCAAGCACATGGCAGAAACAAGGTGTGAACAGATGAGCTGCTGCTATTTTCTCCGTTCGGCATGCTTCGTTGTAGCTCTCTTGCCGGTCGCCGGCTTAGCGGCTTGCTTTGCGCGACTAGCTCTGGGGAGAGAAGGAGATAGCGCCGGAAACCTCGCCTTTTGCCTTCTTCGGCGCTGGAACCTGGTTGCTGCGCCTTCTCTTTGTCCATGTGCACACACACGATTCCTCAGCGAAAACCATGCAGAAACCTTTCCACGAGCACCCAGGGATGTGCACCCAGCACCACGTGCACGCACACGCAGCTAGAGAAAAGCACCTACCTTTTCACACACTGATGCCTAAGCAAACGCGTGGCCACACACACGCACACATCCGCAAGCGCGCCTACTCCCATCTATTGAGGGAAAGACGGACGAGCTCTTTGGTTGCTCTTCACAGGCTTGTCCCTGATCTATAGCTGAGGGCAAACACTTGTGTGCTTGTGGGAGAGCCTGTGTCTTTCCTGGAAGCGTTTGGGAGTTTTGCTCAGACGCGTGTTTCCTCAAGTTCAAGAATCAAGATCTAGGATACCTGCAGACAGGTGCCTGTTTGTGTGGAGACAGTCTGTTTGAAACTGTGTTCCTCAGCGCCCGCTCTTTCTCCCCGTCGCTCCACACGCCTGGGAGTCCCTTTCTTTCTCTCCACAAGCACGTGTGTTGACTTCGTCGCACATGTGCATCTGCACAAGCGTTGAGCTCAGCAGAGCGTGTCTCTTGACACTTGATGTGCGTTGGCTGTGTCTGCCTGCTCCAGTGAAGAGAGAAACGGGAAATCATCTTGGTAGAGGCAACAAAGCAAAAGCGAGGCAGGATTGACATCTGCTCAACAGAGACGGATTCCCTGCGCTGACACAGTTCACAGTTACACGAGAAGCAATCTGAGCGGTCCGTCGACCGGAGACGTGTTTCCCAAGAGGTCGTTTAGCGAGTGAACAGCAGTGTGCGCGACTTTCAGGAGTGTGCCTGGAAAGTGCCAGAATCACCAGGAGCATCTGTGCAAAAGCTGCTGCCTCTGTGACCGCATTGAGGCACGTTCGCGTGTCTGCGAGTATATAGACGGCTCTTTCGCGTTCACTCCGAGGGAAACGGTCCGCTATTGCTTCTGTGCGTACAGACGCGATTCCCTTGTCTCTTGCGAACACAGGGAACTCTGTGCATCCAAATCTACAGGCTAAGGACGCGTCTGCGTATGTTTTGGTGAACAATCGAGTGTGCGTGTTCTGACAGCTGCCTCTATGCAGACGTCTCCAGAGAGCCACTTCTGAATGCCCCGCAGCCCAGGACTGAATGGATACACTAACAAGTGCACCGGTGTGAGCAACCACATATGCAGAAGGACGTCTTTCATCTCACAGAAGCGCGAACGTCTTGGCGTTCAAGCACATGGCAGAAACAAGGTGTGAACAGATGAGCTGCTGCTATTTTCTCCGTTCGGCATGCTTCGTTGTAGCTCTCTTGCCGGTCGCCGGCTTAGCGGCTTGCTTTGCGCGACTAGCTCTGGGGAGAGAAGGAGATAGCGCCGGAAACCTCGCCTTTTGCCTTCTTCGGCGCTGGAACCTGGTTGCTGCGCCTTCTCTTTGTCCATGTGCACACACACGATTCCTCAGCGAAAACCATGCAGAAACCTTTCCACGAGCACCCAGGGATGTGCACCCAGCACCACGTGCACGCACACGCAGCTAGAGAAAAGCACCTACCTTTTCACACACTGATGCCTAAGCAAACGCGTGGCCACACACACGCACACATCCGCAAGCGCGCCTACTCCCATCTATTGAGGGAAAGACGGACGAGCAACGTCCTGACAGGCTTGAGGGGAAAAACGTCCGTTGACGGTTGGCGTACTGCACGCCCGCCTACGGGGCTGCAGGGGAATCCACATTTGGAAGGTACCTGAAGATGTGTGCCTGTTCTTGGAGCTCCGCTAGTAGGGTAGCAAAGACACTCGTAGGCAGTACTGAATGCTGCTCCGTGCTACTTCTCCTCCGCTGGCAAATGCTTCACAGTCGCCCTAGGAAAGACGTTTAACAATCGATCTCCAAGAGGAACGAAACACATGATGCCATAAGGCGAAAGAATAGCAGGGCATCTCTTCACAGGCTTGTCCCTGATCTATAGCTGAGGGCAAACACTTGTGTGCTTGTGGGAGAGCCTGTGTCTTTCCTGGAAGCGTTCGGGAGTTTTGCTCAGGCGCGTGTTTCCTCAAGTTCAAGAATCAAGATCTAGGATACCTGCAGACAGGTGCCTGTTTGTGTGGAGACAGTCTGTTTGAAACTGTGTTCCTCAGCGCCCGCTCTTTCTCCCCGTCGCTCCACACGCCTGGGAGTCCCTTTCTTTCTCTCCACAAGCACGTGTGTTGACTTCGTCGCACATGTGCATCTGCACAAGCGTTGAGCTCAGCAGAGCGTGTCTCTTGACACTTGATGTGCGTTGGCTGTGTCTGCGTGCTCCAGTGAAGAGAGAAACGGGAAATCATCTTGGTAGAGGCAACAAAGCAAAAGCGAGGCAGGATCGACATCTGCTCAACAGAGACGGATTCCCTGCGCTGACACAGTTCACAGTTACACGAGAAGCAATCTGAGCGGTCCGTCGACCGGAGACGTGTTTCCCAAGAGGTCGTTTAGCGAGTGAACAGCAGTGTGCGCGACTTTCAGGAGTGTGCCTGGAAAGTGCCAGAATCACCAGGAGCATCTGTGCAAAAGCTGCTGCCTCTGTGACCGCATTGAGGCACGTTCGCGTGTCTGCGAGTATATAGACGGCTCTTTCGCGTTCACTCCGAGGGAAACGGTCCGCTATTGCTTCTGTGCGTACAGACGCGATTCCCTTGTCTCTTGCGAACACAGGGAACTCTGTGCATCCAAATCTACAGGCTAAGGACGCGTCTGCGTATGTTTTGGTGAACAATCGAGTGTGCGTGTTCTGACAGCTGCCTCTATGCAGACGTCTCCAGAGAGCCACTTCTGAATGCCCCGCAGCCCAGGACTGAATGGATACACTAACAAGTGCACCGGTGTGAGCAACCACATATGCAGAAGGACGTCTTTCATCTCACAGAAGCGCGAACGTCTTGGCGTTCAAGCACATGGCAGAAACAAGGTGTGAACAGATGAGCTGCTGCTATTTTCTCCGTTCGGCATGCTTCGTTGTAGCTCTCTTGCCGGTCGCCGGCTTAGCGGCTTGCTTTGCGCGACTAGCTCTGGGGAGAGAAGGAGATAGCGCCGGAAACCTCGCCTTTTGCCTTCTTCGGCGCTGGAACCTGGTTGCTGCGCCTTCTCTTTGTCCATGTGCACACACACGATTCCTCAGCGAAAACCATGCAGAAACCTTTCCACGAGCACCCAGGGATGTGCACCCAGCACCACGTGCACGCACACGCAGCTAGAGAAAAGCACCTACCTTTTCACACACTGATGCCTAAGCAAACGCGTGGCCACACACACGCACACATCCGCAAGCGCGCCTACTCCCATCTATTGAGGAAAAGACGGACGAGCAACGTCCTGACAGGCTTGAGGGGAAAAACGTCCGTTGACGGTTGGCGTACTGCACGCCCGCCTACGGGGCTGCAGGGGAATCCACATTTGGAAGGTACCTGAAGATGTGCGCCTGTTCTTGGAGCTCCGCTAGTAGGGTAGCAAAGACACTCGTAGGCAGTACTGAATGCTGCTCCGTGCTACTTCTCCTCCGCTGGCAAATGCTTCACAGTCGCCCTAGGAAAGACGTTTAACAATCGATCTCCAAGAGGAACGAAACACATGATGCCATAAGGCGAAAGAATAGCAGGGCATCTCTTCACAGGCTTGTCCCTGATCTATAGCTGAGGGCAAACACTTGTGTGCTTGTGGGAGAGCCTGTGTCTTTCCTGGAAGCGTTTGGGAGTTTTGCTCAGACGCGTGTTTCCTCAAGTTCAAGAATCAAGATCTAGGATACCTGCAGACAGGTGCCTGTTTGTGTGGAGACAGTCTGTTTGAAACTGTGTTCCTCAGCGCCCGCTCTTTCTCCCCGTCGCTCCACACGCCTGGGAGTCCCTTTCTTTCTCTCCACAAGCACGTGTGTTGACTTCGTCGCACATGTGCATCTGCACAAGCGTTGAGCTCAGCAGAGCGTGTCTCTTGACACTTGATGTGCGTTGGCTGTGTCTGCCTGCTCCAGTGAAGAGAGAAACGGGAAATCATCTTGGTAGAGGCAACAAAGCAAAAGCGAGGCAGGATTGACATCTGCTCAACAGAGACGGATTCCCTGCGCTGACACAGTTCACAGTTACACGAGAAGCAATCTGAGCGGTCCGTCGACCGGAGACGTGTTTCCCAAGAGGTCGTTTAGCGAGTGAACAGCAGTGTGCGCGACTTTCAGGAGTGTGCCTGGAAAGTGCCAGAATCACCAGGAGCATCTGTGCAAAAGCTGCTGCCTCTGTGACCGCATTGAGGCACGTTCGCGTGTCTGCGAGTATATAGACGGCTCTTTCGCGTTCACTCCGAGGGAAACGGTCCGCTATTGCTTCTGTGCGCACAGACGCGATTCCCTTGTCTCTTGCGAACACAGGGAACTCTGTGCATCCAAATCTACAGGCTAAGGACGCGTCTGCATATGTTTTGGTGAACAATCGAGTGTGCGTGTTCTGACAGCTGCCTCTATGCAGACGTCTCCACAGAGCCACTTCTGAATGCCCCGCAGCCCAGGACTGAATGGATACACTAACAAGTGCACCGGTGTGAGCAACCACATATGCAGAAGGACGTCTTTCATCTCACAGAAGCGCGAACGTCTTGGCGTTCAAGCACATGGCAGAAACAAGGTGTGAACAGATGAGCTGCTGCTATTTTCTCCGTTCGGCATGCTTCGTTGTAGCTCTCTTGCCGGTCGCCGGCTTAGCGGCTTGCTTTGCGCGACTAGCTCTGGGGAGAGAAGGAGATAGCGCCGGAAACCTCGCCTTTTGCCTTCTTCGGCGCTGGAACCTGGTTGCTGCGCCTTCTCTTTGTCCATGTGCACACACACGATTCCTCAGCGAAAACCATGCAGAAACCTTTCCACGAGCACCCAGGGATGTGCACCCAGCACCACGTGCACGCACACGCAGCTAGAGAAAAGCACCTACCTTTTCACACACTGATGCCTAAGCAAACGCGTGGCCACACACACGCACACATCCGCAAGCGCGCCTACTCCCATCTATTGAGGGAAAGACGGACGAGCAACGTCCTGACAGGCTTGAGGGGAAAAACGTCCGTTGACGGTTGGCGTACTGCACGCCCGCCTACGGGGCTGCAGGGGAATCCACATTTGGAAGGTACCTGAAGATGTGTGCCTGTTCTTGGAGCTCCGCTAGTAGGGTAGCAAAGACACTCGTAGGCAGTACTGAATGCTGCTCCGTGCTACTTCTCCTCCGCTGGCAAATGCTTCACAGTCGCCCTAGGAAAGACGTTTAACAATCGATCTCCAAGAGGAACGAAACACATGATGCCATAAGGCGAAAGAATAGCAGGGCATCTCTTCACAGGCTTGTCCCTGATCTATAGCTGAGGGCAAACACTTGTGTGCTTGTGGGAGAGCCTGTGTCTTTCCTGGAAGCGTTCGGGAGTTTTGCTCAGGCGCGTGTTTCCTCAAGTTCAAGAATCAAGATCTAGGATACCTGCAGACAGGTGCCTGTTTGTGTGGAGACAGTCTGTTTGAAACTGTGTTCCTCAGCGCCCGCTCTTTCTCCCCGTCGCTCCACACGCCTGGGAGTCCCTTTCTTTCTCTCCACAAGCACGTGTGTTGACTTCGTCGCACATGTGCATCTGCACAAGCGTTGAGCTCAGCAGAGCGTGTCTCTTGACACTTGATGTGCGTTGGCTGTGTCTGCGTGCTCCAGTGAAGAGAGAAACGGGAAATCATCTTGGTAGAGGCAACAAAGCAAAAGCGAGGCAGGATCGACATCTGCTCAACAGAGACGGATTCCCTGCGCTGACACAGTTCACAGTTACACGAGAAGCAATCTGAGCGGTCCGTCGACCGGAGACGTGTTTCCCAAGAGGTCGTTTAGCGAGTGAACAGCAGTGTGCGCGACTTTCAGGAGTGTGCCTGGAAAGTGCCAGAATCACCAGGAGCATCTGTGCAAAAGCTGCTGCCTCTGTGACCGCATTGAGGCACGTTCGCGTGTCTGCGAGTATATAGACGGCTCTTTCGCGTTCACTCCGAGGGAAACGGTCCGCTATTGCTTCTGTGCGTACAGACGCGATTCCCTTGTCTCTTGCGAACACAGGGAACTCTGTGCATCCAAATCTACAGGCTAAGGACGCGTCTGCATATGTTTTGGTGAACAATCGAGTGTGCGTGTTCTGACAGCTGCCTCTATGCAGACGTCTCCACAGAGCCACTTCTGAATGCCCCGCAGCCCAGGACTGAATGGATACACTAACAAGTGCACCGGTGTGAGCAACCACATATGCAGAAGGACGTCTTTCATCTCACAGAAGCGCGAACGTCTTGGCGTTCAAGCACATGGCAGAAACAAGGTGTGAACAGATGAGCTGCTGCTATTTTCTCCGTTCGGCATGCTTCGTTGTAGCTCTCTTGCCGGTCGCCGGCTTAGCGGCTTGCTTTGCGCGACTAGCTCTGGGGAGAGAAGGAGATAGCGCCGGAAACCTCGCCTTTTGCCTTCTTCGGCGCTGGAACCTGGTTGCTGCGCCTTCTCTTTGTCCATGTGCACACACACGATTCCTCAGCGAAAACCATGCAGAAACCTTTCCACGAGCACCCAGGGATGTGCACCCAGCACCACGTGCACGCACACGCAGCTAGAGAAAAGCACCTACCTTTTCACACACTGATGCCTAAGCAAACGCGTGGCCACACACACGCACACATCCGCAAGCGCGCCTACTCCCATCTATTGAGGGAAAGACGGACGAGCTCTTTGGTTGCTCTTCACAGGCTTGTCCCTGATCTATAGCTGAGGGCAAACACTTGTGTGCTTGTGGGAGAGCCTGTGTCTTTCCTGGAAGCGTTTGGGAGTTTTGCTCAGACGCGTGTTTCCTCAAGTTCAAGAATCAAGATCTAGGATACCTGCAGACAGGTGCCTGTTTGTGTGGAGACAGTCTGTTTGAAACTGTGTTCCTCAGCGCCCGCTCTTTCTCCCCGTCGCTCCACACGCCTGGGAGTCCCTTTCTTTCTCTCCACAAGCACGTGTGTTGACTTCGTCGCACATGTGCATCTGCACAAGCGCTGAGCTCAGCAGAGCGTGTCTCTTGACACTTGATGTGCGTTGGCTGTGTCTGCCTGCTCCAGTGAAGAGAGAAACGGGAAATCATCTTGGTAGAGGCAACAAAGCAAAAGCGAGGCAGGATCGACATCTGCTCAACAGAGACGGATTCCCTGCGCTGACACAGTTCACAGTTACACGAGAAGCAATCTGAGCGGTCCGTCGACCGGAGACGTGTTTCCCAAGAGGTCGTTTAGCGAGTGAACAGCAGTGTGCGCGACTTTCAGGAGTGTGCCTGGAAAGTGCCAGAATCACCAGGAGCATCTGTGCAAAAGCTGCTGCCTCTGTGACCGCATTGAGGCACGTTCGCGTGTCTGCGAGTATATAGACGGCTCTTTCGCGTTCACTCCGAGGGAAACGGTCCGCTATTGCTTCTGTGCGTACAGACGCGATTCCCTTGTCTCTTGCGAACACAGGGAACTCTGTGCATCCAAATCTACAGGCTAAGGACGCGTCTGCGTATGTTTTGGTGAACAATCGAGTGTGCGTGTTCTGACAGCTGCCTCTATGCAGACGTCTCCACAGAGCCACTTCTGAATGCCCCGCAGCCCAGGACTGAATGGATACACTAACAAGTGCACCGGTGTGAGCAACCACATATGCAGAAGGACGTCTTTCATCTCACAGAAGCGCGAACGTCTTGGCGTTCAAGCACATGGCAGAAACAAGGTGTGAACAGATGAGCTGCTGCTATTTTCTCCGTTCGGCATGCTTCGTTGTAGCTCTCTTGCCGGTCGCCGGCTTAGCGGCTTGCTTTGCGCGACTAGCTCTGGGGAGAGAAGGAGATAGCGCCGGAAACCTCGCCTTTTGCCTTCTTCGGCGCTGGAACCTGGTTGCTGCGCCTTCTCTTTGTCCATGTGCACACACACGATTCCTCAGCGAAAACCATGCAGAAACCTTTCCACGAGCACCCAGGGATGTGCACCCAGCACCACGTGCACGCACACGCAGCTAGAGAAAAGCACCTACCTTTTCACACACTGATGCCTAAGCAAACGCGTGGCCACACACACGCACACATCCGCAAGCGCGCCTACTCCCATCTATTGAGGAAAAGACGGACGAGCAACGTCCTGACAGGCTTGAGGGGAAAAACGTCCGTTGACGGTTGGCGTACTGCACGCCCGCCTACGGGGCTGCAGGGGAATCCACATTTGGAAGGTACCTGAAGATGTGCGCCTGTTCTTGGAGCTCCGCTAGTAGGGTAGCAAAGACACTCGTAGGCAGTACTGAATGCTGCTCCGTGCTACTTCTCCTCCGCTGGCAAATGCTTCACAGTCGCCCTAGGAAAGACGTTTAACAATCGATCTCCAAGAGGAACGAAACACATGATGCCATAAGGCGAAAGAATAGCAGGGCATCTCTTCACAGGCTTGTCCCTGATCTATAGCTGAGGGCAAACACTTGTGTGCTTGTGGGAGAGCCTGTGTCTTTCCTGGAAGCGTTTGGGAGTTTTGCTCAGACGCGTGTTTCCTCAAGTTCAAGAATCAAGATCTAGGATACCTGCAGACAGGTGCCTGTTTGTGTGGAGACAGTCTGTTTGAAACTGTGTTCCTCAGCGCCCGCTCTTTCTCCCCGTCGCTCCACACGCCTGGGAGTCCCTTTCTTTCTCTCCACAAGCACGTGTGTTGACTTCGTCGCACATGTGCATCTGCACAAGCGTTGAGCTCAGCAGAGCGTGTCTCTTGACACTTGATGTGCGTTGGCTGTGTCTGCCTGCTCCAGTGAAGAGAGAAACGGGAAATCATCTTGGTAGAGGCAACAAAGCAAAAGCGAGGCAGGATTGACATCTGCTCAACAGAGACGGATTCCCTGCGCTGACACAGTTCACAGTTACACGAGAAGCAATCTGAGCGGTCCATCGACCGGAGACGTGTTTCCCAAGAGGTCGTTTAGCGAGTGAACAGCAGTGTGCGCGACTTTCAGGAGTGTGCCTGGAAAGTGCCAGAATCATCTGTGCATCTGTGCAAAAGCTGCTGCCTCTGTGACCGCATTGAGGCACGTTCGCGTGTCTGCGAGTATATAGACGGCTCTTTCGCGTTCACTCCGAGGGAAACGGTCCGCTATTGCTTCTGTGCGCACAGACGCGATTCCCTTGTCTCTTGCGAACACAGGGAACTCTGTGCATCCAAATCTACAGGCTAAGGACGCGTCTGCATATGTTTTGGTGAACAATCGAGTGTGCGTGTTCTGACAGCTGCCTCTATGCAGACGTCTCCACAGAGCCACTTCTGAATGCCCCGCAGCCCAGGACTGAATGGATACACTAACAAGTGCACCGGTGTGAGCAACCACATATGCAGAAGGACGTCTTTCATCTCACAGAAGCGCGAACGTCTTGGCGTTCAAGCACATGGCAGAAACAAGGTGTGAACAGATGAGCTGCTGCTATTTTCTCCGTTCGGCATGCTTCGTTGTAGCTCTCTTGCCGGTCGCCGGCTTAGCGGCTTGCTTTGCGCGACTAGCTCTGGGGAGAGAAGGAGATAGCGCCGGAAACCTCGCCTTTTGCCTTCTTCGGCGCTGGAACCTGGTTGCTGCGCCTTCTCTTTGTCCATGTGCACACACACGATTCCTCAGCGAAAACCATGCAGAAACCTTTCCACGAGCACCCAGGGATGTGCACCCAGCACCACGTGCACGCACACGCAGCTAGAGAAAAGCACCTACCTTTTCACACACTGATGCCTAAGCAAACGCGTGGCCACACACACGCACACATCCGCAAGCGCGCCTACTCCCATCTATTGAGGGAAAGACGGACGAGCTCTTTGGTTGCTCTTCACAGGCTTGTCCCTGATCTATAGCTGAGGGCAAACACTTGTGTGCTTGTGGGAGAGCCTGTGTCTTTCCTGGAAGCGTTTGGGAGTTTTGCTCAGACGCGTGTTTCCTCAAGTTCAAGAATCAAGATCTAGGATACCTGCAGACAGGTGCCTGTTTGTGTGGAGACAGTCTGTTTGAAACTGTGTTCCTCAGCGCCCGCTCTTTCTCCCCGTCGCTCCACACGCCTGGGAGTCCCTTTCTTTCTCTCCACAAGCACGTGTGTTGACTTCGTCGCACATGTGCATCTGCACAAGCGTTGAGCTCAGCAGAGCGTGTCTCTTGACACTTGATGTGCGTTGGCTGTGTCTGCCTGCTCCAGTGAAGAGAGAAACGGGAAATCATCTTGGTAGAGGCAACAAAGCAAAAGCGAGGCAGGATTGACATCTGCTCAACAGAGACGGATTCCCTGCGCTGACACAGTTCACAGTTACACGAGAAGCAATCTGAGCGGTCCGTCGACCGGAGACGTGTTTCCCAAGAGGTCGTTTAGCGAGTGAACAGCAGTGTGCACGACTTTCAGGAGTGTGCCTGGAAAGTGCCAGAATCATCTGTGCATCTGTGCAAAAGCTGCTGCCTCTGTGACCGCATTGAGGCACGTTCGCGTGTCTGCGAGTATATAGACGGCTCTTTCGCGTTCACTCCGAGGGAAACGGTCCGCTATTGCTTCTGTGCGCACAGACGCGATTCCCTTGTCTCTTGCGAACACAGGGAACTCTGTGCATCCAAATCTACAGGCTAAGGACGCGTCTGCATATGTTTTGGTGAACAATCGAGTGTGCGTGTTCTGACAGCTGCCTCTATGCAGACGTCTCCACAGAGCCACTTCTGAATGCCCCGCAGCCCAGGACTGAATGGATACACTAACAAGTGCACCGGTGTGAGCAACCACATATGCAGAAGGACGTCTTTCATCTCACAGAAGCGCGAACGTCTTGGCGTTCAAGCACATGGCAGAAACAAGGTGTGAACAGATGAGCTGCTGCTATTTTCTCCGTTCGGCATGCTTCGTTGTAGCTCTCTTGCCGGTCGCCGGCTTAGCGGCTTGCTTTGCGCGACTAGCTCTGGGGAGAGAAGGAGATAGCGCCGGAAACCTCGCCTTTTGCCTTCTTCGGCGCTGGAACCTGGTTGCTGCGCCTTCTCTTTGTCCATGTGCACACACACGATTCCTCAGCGAAAACCATGCAGAAACCTTTCCACGAGCACCCAGGGATGTGCACCCAGCACCACGTGCACGCACACGCAGCTAGAGAAAAGCACCTACCTTTTCACACACTGATGCCTAAGCAAACGCGTGGCCACACACACGCACACATCCGCAAGCGCGCCTACTCCCATCTATTGAGGGAAAGACGGACGAGCAACGTCCTGACAGGCTTGAGGGGAAAAACGTCCGTTGACGGTTGGCGTACTGCACGCCCGCCTACGGGGCTGCAGGGGAATCCACATTTGGAAGGTACCTGAAGATGTGTGCCTGTTCTTGGAGCTCCGCTAGTAGGGTAGCAAAGACACTCGTAGGCAGTACTGAATGCTGCTCCGTGCTACTTCTCCTCCGCTGGCAAATGCTTCACAGTCGCCCTAGGAAAGACGTTTAACAATCGATCTCCAAGAGGAACGAAACACATGATGCCATAAGGCGAAAGAATAGCAGGGCATCTCTTCACAGGCTTGTCCCTGATCTATAGCTGAGGGCAAACACTTGTGTGCTTGTGGGAGAGCCTGTGTCTTTCCTGGAAGCGTTCGGGAGTTTTGCTCAGGCGCGTGTTTCCTCAAGTTCAAGAATCAAGATCTAGGATACCTGCAGACAGGTGCCTGTTTGTGTGGAGACAGTCTGTTTGAAACTGTGTTCCTCAGCGCCCGCTCTTTCTCCCCGTCGCTCCACACGCCTGGGAGTCCCTTTCTTTCTCTCCACAAGCACGTGTGTTGACTTCGTCGCACATGTGCATCTGCACAAGCGTTGAGCTCAGCAGAGCGTGTCTCTTGACACTTGATGTGCGTTGGCTGTGTCTGCGTGCTCCAGTGAAGAGAGAAACGGGAAATCATCTTGGTAGAGGCAACAAAGCAAAAGCGAGGCAGGATCGACATCTGCTCAACAGAGACGGATTCCCTGCGCTGACACAGTTCACAGTTACACGAGAAGCAATCTGAGCGGTCCGTCGACCGGAGACGTGTTTCCCAAGAGGTCGTTTAGCGAGTGAACAGCAGTGTGCGCGACTTTCAGGAGTGTGCCTGGAAAGTGCCAGAATCACCAGGAGCATCTGTGCAAAAGCTGCTGCCTCTGTGACCGCATTGAGGCACGTTCGCGTGTCTGCGAGTATATAGACGGCTCTTTCGCGTTCACTCCGAGGGAAACGGTCCGCTATTGCTTCTGTGCGTACAGACGCGATTCCCTTGTCTCTTGCGAACACAGGGAACTCTGTGCATCCAAATCTACAGGCTAAGGACGCGTCTGCGTATGTTTTGGTGAACAATCGAGTGTGCGTGTTCTGACAGCTGCCTCTATGCAGACGTCTCCAGAGAGCCACTTCTGAATGCCCCGCAGCCCAGGACTGAATGGATACACTAACAAGTGCACCGGTGTGAGCAACCACATATGCAGAAGGACGTCTTTCATCTCACAGAAGCGCGAACGTCTTGGCGTTCAAGCACATGGCAGAAACAAGGTGTGAACAGATGAGCTGCTGCTATTTTCTCCGTTCGGCATGCTTCCTTGTAGCTCTCTTGCCGGTCGCCGGCTTAGCGGCTTGCTTTGCGCGACTAGCTCTGGGGAGAGAAGGAGATAGCGCCGGAAACCTCGCCTTTTGCCTTCTTCGGCGCTGGAACCTGGTTGCTGCGCCTTCTCTTTGTCCATGTGCACACACACGATTCCTCAGCGAAAACCATGCAGAAACCTTTCCACGAGCACCCAGGGATGTGCACCCAGCACCACGTGCACGCACACGCAGCTAGAGAAAAGCACCTACCTTTTCACACACTGATGCCTAAGCAAACGCGTGGCCACACACACGCACACATCCGCAAGCGCGCCTACTCCCATCTATTGAGGAAAAGACGGACGAGCAACGTCCTGACAGGCTTGAGGGGAAAAACGTCCGTTGACGGTTGGCGTACTGCACGCCCGCCTACGGGGCTGCAGGGGAATCCACATTTGGAAGGTACCTGAAGATGTGCGCCTGTTCTTGGAGCTCCGCTAGTAGGGTAGCAAAGACACTCGTAGGCAGTACTGAATGCTGCTCCGTGCTACTTCTCCTCCGCTGGCAAATGCTTCACAGTCGCCCTAGGAAAGACGTTTAACAATCGATCTCCAAGAGGAACGAAACACATGATGCCATAAGGCGAAAGAATAGCAGGGCATCTCTTCACAGGCTTGTCCCTGATCTATAGCTGAGGGCAAACACTTGTGTGCTTGTGGGAGAGCCTGTGTCTTTCCTGGAAGCGTTTGGGAGTTTTGCTCAGACGCGTGTTTCCTCAAGTTCAAGAATCAAGATCTAGGATACCTGCAGACAGGTGCCTGTTTGTGTGGAGACAGTCTGTTTGAAACTGTGTTCCTCAGCGCCCGCTCTTTCTCCCCGTCGCTCCACACGCCTGGGAGTCCCTTTCTTTCTCTCCACAAGCACGTGTGTTGACTTCGTCGCACATGTGCATCTGCACAAGCGTTGAGCTCAGCAGAGCGTGTCTCTTGACACTTGATGTGCGTTGGCTGTGTCTGCCTGCTCCAGTGAAGAGAGAAACGGGAAATCATCTTGGTAGAGGCAACAAAGCAAAAGCGAGGCAGGATTGACATCTGCTCAACAGAGACGGATTCCCTGCGCTGACACAGTTCACAGTTACACGAGAAGCAATCTGAGCGGTCCATCGACCGGAGACGTGTTTCCCAAGAGGTCGTTTAGCGAGTGAACAGCAGTGTGCGCGACTTTCAGGAGTGTGCCTGGAAAGTGCCAGAATCACCAGGAGCATCTGTGCAAAAGCTGCTGCCTCTGTGACCGCATTGAGGCACGTTCGCGTGTCTGCGAGTATATAGACGGCTCTTTCGCGTTCACTCCGAGGGAAACGGTCCGCTATTGCTTCTGTGCGCACAGACGCGATTCCCTTGTCTCTTGCGAACACAGGGAACTCTGTGCATCCAAATCTACAGGCTAAGGACGCGTCTGCATATGTTTTGGTGAACAATCGAGTGTGCGTGTTCTGACAGCTGCCTCTATGCAGACGTCTCCACAGAGCCACTTCTGAATGCCCCGCAGCCCAGGACTGAATGGATACACTAACAAGTGCACCGGTGTGAGCAACCACATATGCAGAAGGACGTCTTTCATCTCACAGAAGCGCGAACGTCTTGGCGTTCAAGCACATGGCAGAAACAAGGTGTGAACAGATGAGCTGCTGCTATTTTCTCCGTTCGGCATGCTTCGTTGTAGCTCTCTTGCCGGTCGCCGGCTTAGCGGCTTGCTTTGCGCGACTAGCTCTGGGGAGAGAAGGAGATAGCGCCGGAAACCTCGCCTTTTGCCTTCTTCGGCGCTGGAACCTGGTTGCTGCGCCTTCTCTTTGTCCATGTGCACACACACGATTCCTCAGCGAAAACCATGCAGAAACCTTTCCACGAGCACCCAGGGATGTGCACCCAGCACCACGTGCACGCACACGCAGCTAGAGAAAAGCACCTACCTTTTCACACACTGATGCCTAAGCAAACGCGTGGCCACACACACGCACACATCCGCAAGCGCGCCTACTCCCATCTATTGAGGGAAAGACGGACGAGCTCTTTGGTTGCTCTTCACAGGCTTGTCCCTGATCTATACCTGAGGGCAAACACTTGTGTGCTTGTGGGAGAGCCTGTGTCTTTCCTGGAAGCGTTTGGGAGTTTTGCTCAGACGCGTGTTTCCTCAAGTTCAAGAATCAAGATCTAGGATACCTGCAGACAGGTGCCTGTTTGTGTGGAGACAGTCTGTTTGAAACTGTGTTCCTCAGCGCCCGCTCTTTCTCCCCGTCGCTCCACACGCCTGGGAGTCCCTTTCTTTCTCTCCACAAGCACGTGTGTTGACTTCGTCGCACATGTGCATCTGCACAAGCGTTGAGCTCAGCAGAGCGTGTCTCTTGACACTTGATGTGCGTTGGCTGTGTCTGCCTGCTCCAGTGAAGAGAGAAACGGGAAATCATCTTGGTAGAGGCAACAAAGCAAAAGCGAGGCAGGATTGACATCTGCTCAACAGAGACGGATTCCCTGCGCTGACACAGTTCACAGTTACACGAGAAGCAATCTGAGCGGTCCGTCGACCGGAGACGTGTTTCCCAAGAGGTCGTTTAGCGAGTGAACAGCAGTGTGCGCGACTTTCAGGAGTGTGCCTGGAAAGTGCCAGAATCATCTGTGCATCTGTGCAAAAGCTGCTGCCTCTGTGACCGCATTGAGGCACGTTCGCGTGTCTGCGAGTATATAGACGGCTCTTTCGCGTTCACTCCGAGGGAAACGGTCCGCTATTGCTTCTGTGCGCACAGACGCGATTCCCTTGTCTCTTGCGAACACAGGGAACTCTGTGCATCCAAATCTACAGGCTAAGGACGCGTCTGCATATGTTTTGGTGAACAATCGAGTGTGCGTGTTCTGACAGCTGCCTCTATGCAGACGTCTCCACAGAGCCACTTCTGAATGCCCCGCAGCCCAGGACTGAATGGATACACTAACAAGTGCACCGGTGTGAGCAACCACATATGCAGAAGGACGTCTTTCATCTCACAGAAGCGCGAACGTCTTGGCGTTCAAGCACATGGCAGAAACAAGGTGTGAACAGATGAGCTGCTGCTATTTTCTCCGTTCGGCATGCTTCGTTGTAGCTCTCTTGCCGGTCGCCGGCTTAGCGGCTTGCTTTGCGCGACTAGCTCTGGGGAGAGAAGGAGATAGCGCCGGAAACCTCGCCTTTTGCCTTCTTCGGCGCTGGAACCTGGTTGCTGCGCCTTCTCTTTGTCCATGTGCACACACACGATTCCTCAGCGAAAACCATGCAGAAACCTTTCCACGAGCACCCAGGGATGTGCACCCAGCACCACGTGCACGCACACGCAGCTAGAGAAAAGCACCTACCTTTTCACACACTGATGCCTAAGCAAACGCGTGGCCACACACACGCACACATCCGCAAGCGCGCCTACTCCCATCTATTGAGGGAAAGACGGACGAGCAACGTCCTGACAGGCTTGAGGGGAAAAACGTCCGTTGACGGTTGGCGTACTGCACGCCCGCCTACGGGGCTGCAGGGGAATCCACATTTGGAAGGTACCTGAAGATGTGTGCCTGTTCTTGGAGCTCCGCTAGTAGGGTAGCAAAGACACTCGTAGGCAGTACTGAATGCTGCTCCGTGCTACTTCTCCTCCGCTGGCAAATGCTTCACAGTCGCCCTAGGAAAGACGTTTAACAATCGATCTCCAAGAGGAACGAAACACATGATGCCATAAGGCGAAAGAATAGCAGGGCATCTCTTCACAGGCTTGTCCCTGATCTATAGCTGAGGGCAAACACTTGTGTGCTTGTGGGAGAGCCTGTGTCTTTCCTGGAAGCGTTCGGGAGTTTTGCTCAGGCGCGTGTTTCCTCAAGTTCAAGAATCAAGATCTAGGATACCTGCAGACAGGTGCCTGTTTGTGTGGAGACAGTCTGTTTGAAACTGTGTTCCTCAGCGCCCGCTCTTTCTCCCCGTCGCTCCACACGCCTGGGAGTCCCTTTCTTTCTCTCCACAAGCACGTGTGTTGACTTCGTCGCACATGTGCATCTGCACAAGCGTTGAGCTCAGCAGAGCGTGTCTCTTGACACTTGATGTGCGTTGGCTGTGTCTGCGTGCTCCAGTGAAGAGAGAAACGGGAAATCATCTTGGTAGAGGCAACAAAGCAAAAGCGAGGCAGGATCGACATCTGCTCAACAGAGACGGATTCCCTGCGCTGACACAGTTCACAGTTACACGAGAAGCAATCTGAGCGGTCCGTCGACCGGAGACGTGTTTCCCAAGAGGTCGTTTAGCGAGTGAACAGCAGTGTGCGCGACTTTCAGGAGTGTGCCTGGAAAGTGCCAGAATCACCAGGAGCATCTGTGCAAAAGCTGCTGCCTCTGTGACCGCATTGAGGCACGTTCGCGTGTCTGCGAGTATATAGACGGCTCTTTCGCGTTCACTCCGAGGGAAACGGTCCGCTATTGCTTCTGTGCGTACAGACGCGATTCCCTTGTCTCTTGCGAACACAGGGAACTCTGTGCATCCAAATCTACAGGCTAAGGACGCGTCTGCATATGTTTTGGTGAACAATCGAGTGTGCGTGTTCTGACAGCTGCCTCTATGCAGACGTCTCCACAGAGCCACTTCTGAATGCCCCGCAGCCCAGGACTGAATGGATACACTAACAAGTGCACCGGTGTGAGCAACCACATATGCAGAAGGACGTCTTTCATCTCACAGAAGCGCGAACGTCTTGGCGTTCAAGCACATGGCAGAAACAAGGTGTGAACAGATGAGCTGCTGCTATTTTCTCCGTTCGGCATGCTTCGTTGTAGCTCTCTTGCCGGTCGCCGGCTTAGCGGCTTGCTTTGCGCGACTAGCTCTGGGGAGAGAAGGAGATAGCGCCGGAAACCTCGCCTTTTGCCTTCTTCGGCGCTGGAACCTGGTTGCTGCGCCTTCTCTTTGTCCATGTGCACACACACGATTCCTCAGCGAAAACCATGCAGAAACCTTTCCACGAGCACCCAGGGATGTGCACCCAGCACCACGTGCACGCACACGCAGCTAGAGAAAAGCACCTACCTTTTCACACACTGATGCCTAAGCAAACGCGTGGCCACACACACGCACACATCCGCAAGCGCGCCTACTCCCATCTATTGAGGAAAAGACGGACGAGCAACGTCCTGACAGGCTTGAGGGGAAAAACGTCCGTTGACGGTTGGCGTACTGCACGCCCGCCTACGGGGCTGCAGGGGAATCCACATTTGGAAGGTACCTGAAGATGTGCGCCTGTTCTTGGAGCTCCGCTAGTAGGGTAGCAAAGACACTCGTAGGCAGTACTGAATGCTGCTCCGTGCTACTTCTCCTCCGCTGGCAAATGCTTCACAGTCGCCCTAGGAAAGACCTTTAACAATCGATCTCCAAGAGGAACGAAACACATGATGCCATAAGGCGAAAGAATAGCAGGGCATCTCTTCACAGGCTTGTCCCTGATCTATAGCTGAGGGCAAACACTTGTGTGCTTGTGGGAGAGCCTGTGTCTTTCCTGGAAGCGTTTGGGAGTTTTGCTCAGACGCGTGTTTCCTCAAGTTCAAGAATCAAGATCTAGGATACCTGCAGACAGGTGCCTGTTTGTGTGGAGACAGTCTGTTTGAAACTGTGTTCCTCAGCGCCCGCTCTTTCTCCCCGTCGCTCCACACGCCTGGGAGTCCCTTTCTTTCTCTCCACAAGCACGTGTGTTGACTTCGTCGCACATGTGCATCTGCACAAGCGTTGAGCTCAGCAGAGCGTGTCTCTTGACACTTGATGTGCGTTGGCTGTGTCTGCCTGCTCCAGTGAAGAGAGAAACGGGAAATCATCTTGGTAGAGGCAACAAAGCAAAAGCGAGGCAGGATTGACATCTGCTCAACAGAGACGGATTCCCTGCGCTGACACAGTTCACAGTTACACGAGAAGCAATCTGAGCGGTCCATCGACCGGAGACGTGTTTCCCAAGAGGTCGTTTAGCGAGTGAACAGCAGTGTGCGCGACTTTCAGGAGTGTGCCTGGAAAGTGCCAGAATCACCAGGAGCATCTGTGCAAAAGCTGCTGCCTCTGTGACCGCATTGAGGCACGTTCGCGTGTCTGCGAGTATATAGACGGCTCTTTCGCGTTCACTCCGAGGGAAACGGTCCGCTATTGCTTCTGTGCGCACAGACGCGATTCCCTTGTCTCTTGCGAACACAGGGAACTCTGTGCATCCAAATCTACAGGCTAAGGACGCGTCTGCATATGTTTTGGTGAACAATCGAGTGTGCGTGTTCTGACAGCTGCCTCTATGCAGACGTCTCCACAGAGCCACTTCTGAATGCCCCGCAGCCCAGGACTGAATGGATACACTAACAAGTGCACCGGTGTGAGCAACCACATATGCAGAAGGACGTCTTTCATCTCACAGAAGCGCGAACGTCTTGGCGTTCAAGCACATGGCAGAAACAAGGTGTGAACAGATGAGCTGCTGCTATTTTCTCCGTTCGGCATGCTTCGTTGTAGCTCTCTTGCCGGTCGCCGGCTTAGCGGCTTGCTTTGCGCGACTAGCTCTGGGGAGAGAAGGAGATAGCGCCGGAAACCTCGCCTTTTGCCTTCTTCGGCGCTGGAACCTGGTTGCTGCGCCTTCTCTTTGTCCATGTGCACACACACGATTCCTCAGCGAAAACCATGCAGAAACCTTTCCACGAGCACCCAGGGATGTGCACCCAGCACCACGTGCACGCACACGCAGCTAGAGAAAAGCACCTACCTTTTCACACACTGATGCCTAAGCAAACGCGTGGCCACACACACGCACACATCCGCAAGCGCGCCTACTCCCATCTATTGAGGGAAAGACGGACGAGCTCTTTGGTTGCTCTTCACAGGCTTGTCCCTGATCTATAGCTGAGGGCAAACACTTGTGTGCTTGTGGGAGAGCCTGTGTCTTTCCTGGAAGCGTTTGGGAGTTTTGCTCAGACGCGTGTTTCCTCAAGTTCAAGAATCAAGATCTAGGATACCTGCAGACAGGTGCCTGTTTGTGTGGAGACAGTCTGTTTGAAACTGTGTTCCTCAGCGCCCGCTCTTTCTCCCCGTCGCTCCACACGCCTGGGAGTCCCTTTCTTTCTCTCCACAAGCACGTGTGTTGACTTCGTCGCACATGTGCATCTGCACAAGCGTTGAGCTCAGCAGAGCGTGTCTCTTGACACTTGATGTGCGTTGGCTGTGTCTGCCTGCTCCAGTGAAGAGAGAAACGGGAAATCATCTTGGTAGAGGCAACAAAGCAAAAGCGAGGCAGGATTGACATCTGCTCAACAGAGACGGATTCCCTGCGCTGACACAGTTCACAGTTACACGAGAAGCAATCTGAGCGGTCCGTCGACCGGAGACGTGTTTCCCAAGAGGTCGTTTAGCGAGTGAACAGCAGTGTGCGCGACTTTCAGGAGTGTGCCTGGAAAGTGCCAGAATCATCTGTGCATCTGTGCAAAAGCTGCTGCCTCTGTGACCGCATTGAGGCACGTTCGCGTGTCTGCGAGTATATAGACGGCTCTTTCGCGTTCACTCCGAGGGAAACGGTCCGCTATTGCTTCTGTGCGCACAGACGCGATTCCCTTGTCTCTTGCGAACACAGGGAACTCTGTGCATCCAAATCTACAGGCTAAGGACGCGTCTGCATATGTTTTGGTGAACAATCGAGTGTGCGTGTTCTGACAGCTGCCTCTATGCAGACGTCTCCACAGAGCCACTTCTGAATGCCCCGCAGCCCAGGACTGAATGGATACACTAACAAGTGCACCGGTGTGAGCAACCACATATGCAGAAGGACGTCTTTCATCTCACAGAAGCGCGAACGTCTTGGCGTTCAAGCACATGGCAGAAACAAGGTGTGAACAGATGAGCTGCTGCTATTTTCTCCGTTCGGCATGCTTCGTTGTAGCTCTCTTGCCGGTCGCCGGCTTAGCGGCTTGCTTTGCGCGACTAGCTCTGGGGAGAGAAGGAGATAGCGCCGGAAACCTCGCCTTTTGCCTTCTTCGGCGCTGGAACCTGGTTGCTGCGCCTTCTCATTGTCCATGTGCACACACACGATTCCTCAGCGAAAACCATGCAGAAACCTTTCCACGAGCACCCAGGGATGTGCACCCAGCACCACGTGCACGCACACGCAGCTAGAGAAAAGCACCTACCTTTTCACACACTGATGCCTAAGCAAACGCGTGGCCACACACACGCACACATCCGCAAGCGCGCCTACTCCCATCTATTGAGGGAAAGACGGACGAGCTCTTTGGTTGCTCTTCACAGGCTTGTCCCTGATCTATAGCTGAGGGCAAACACTTGTGTGCTTGTGGGAGAGCCTGTGTCTTTCCTGGAAGCGTTTGGGAGTTTTGCTCAGACGCGTGTTTCCTCAAGTTCAAGAATCAAGATCTAGGATACCTGCAGACAGGTGCCTGTTTGTGTGGAGACAGTCTGTTTGAAACTGTGTTCCTCAGCGCCCGCTCTTTCTCCCCGTCGCTCCACACGCCTGGGAGTCCCTTTCTTTCTCTCCACAAGCACGTGTGTTGACTTCGTCGCACATGTGCATCTGCACAAGCGTTGAGCTCAGCAGAGCGTGTCTCTTGACACTTGATGTGCGTTGGCTGTGTCTGCCTGCTCCAGTGAAGAGAGAAACGGGAAATCATCTTGGTAGAGGCAACAAAGCAAAAGCGAGGCAGGATTGACATCTGCTCAACAGAGACGGATTCCCTGCGCTGACACAGTTCACAGTTACACGAGAAGCAATCTGAGCGGTCCGTCGACCGGAGACGTGTTTCCCAAGAGGTCGTTTAGCGAGTGAACAGCAGTGTGCGCGACTTTCAGGAGTGTGCCTGGAAAGTGCCAGAATCATCTGTGCATCTGTGCAAAAGCTGCTGCCTCTGTGACCGCATTGAGGCACGTTCGCGTGTCTGCGAGTATATAGACGGCTCTTTCGCGTTCACTCCGAGGGAAACGGTCCGCTATTGCTTCTGTGCGCACAGACGCGATTCCCTTGTCTCTTGCGAACACAGGGAACTCTGTGCATCCAAATCTACAGGCTAAGGACGCGCCTGCATATGTTTTGGTGAACAATCGAGTGTGCGTGTTCTGACAGCTGCCTCTATGCAGACGTCTCCACAGAGCCACTTCTGAATGCCCCGCAGCCCAGGACTGAATGGATACACTAACAAGTGCACCGGTGTGAGCAACCACATATGCAGAAGGACGTCTTTCATCTCACAGAAGCGCGAACGTCTTGGCGTTCAAGCACATGGCAGAAACAAGGTGTGAACAGATGAGCTGCTGCTATTTTCTCCGTTCGGCATGCTTCGTTGTAGCTCTCTTGCCGGTCGCCGGCTTAGCGGCTTGCTTTGCGCGACTAGCTCTGGGGAGAGAAGGAGATAGCGCCGGAAACCTCGCCTTTTGCCTTCTTCGGCGCTGGAACCTGGTTGCTGCGCCTTCTCTTTGTCCATGTGCACACACACGATTCCTCAGCGAAAACCATGCAGAAACCTTTCCACGAGCACCCAGGGATGTGCACCCAGCACCACGTGCACGCACACGCAGCTAGAGAAAAGCACCTACCTTTTCACACACTGATGCCTAAGCAAACGCGTGGCCACACACACGCACACATCCGCAAGCGCGCCTACTCCCATCTATTGAGGGAAAGACGGACGAGCAACGTCCTGACAGGCTTGAGGGGAAAAACGTCCGTTGACGGTTGGCGTACTGCACGCCCGCCTACGGGGCTGCAGGGGAATCCACATTTGGAAGGTACCTGAAGATGTGCGCCTGTTCTTGGAGCTCCGCTAGTAGGGTAGCAAAGACACTCGTAGGCAGTACTGAATGCTGCTCCGTGCTACTTCTCCTCCGCTGGCAAATGCTTCACAGTCGCCCTAGGAAAGACGTTTAACAATCGATCTCCAAGAGGAACGAAACACATGATGCCATAAGGCGAAAGAATAGCAGGGCATCTCTTCACAGGCTTGTCCCTGATCTATAGCTGAGGGCAAACACTTGTGTGCTTGTGGGAGAGCCTGTGTCTTTCCTGGAAGCGTTTGGGAGTTTTGCTCAGACGCGTGTTTCCTCAAGTTCAAGAATCAAGATCTAGGATACCTGCAGACAGGTGCCTGTTTGTGTGGAGACAGTCTGTTTGAAACTGTGTTCCTCAGCGCCCGCTCTTTCTCCCCGTCGCTCCACACGCCTGGGAGTCCCTTTCTTTCTCTCCACAAGCACGTGTGTTGACTTCGTCGCACATGTGCATCTGCACAAGCGTTGAGCTCAGCAGAGCGTGTCTCTTGACACTTGATGTGCGTTGGCTGTGTCTGCCTGCTCCAGTGAAGAGAGAAACGTGAAATCATCTTGGTAGAGGCAACAAAGCAAAAGCGAGGCAGGATCGACATCTGCTCAACAGAGACGGATTCCCTGCGCTGACACAGTTCACAGTTACACGAGAAGCAATCTGAGCGGTCCGTCGACCGGAGACGTGTTTCCCAAGAGGTCGTTTAGCGAGTGAACAGCAGTGTGCGCGACTTTCAGGAGTGTGCCTGGAAAGTGCCAGAATCACCAGGAGCATCTGTGCAAAAGCTGCTGCCTCTGTGACCGCATTGAGGCACGTTCGCGTGTCTGCGAGTATATAGACGGCTCTTTCGCGTTCACTCCGAGGGAAACGGTCCGCTATTGCTTCTGTGCGCACAGACGCGATTCCCTTGTCTCTTGCGAACACAGGGAACTCTGTGCATCCAAATCTACAGGCTAAGGACGCGTCTGCATATGTTTTGGTGAACAATCGAGTGTGCGTGTTCTGACAGCTGCCTCTATGCAGACGTCTCCACAGAGCCACTTCTGAATGCCCCGCAGCCCAGGACTGAATGGATACACTAACAAGTGCACCGGTGTGAGCAACCACATATGCAGAAGGACGTCTTTCATCTCACAGAAGCGCGAACGTCTTGGCGTTCAAGCACATGGCAGAAACAAGGTGTGAACAGATGAGCTGCTGCTATTTTCTCCGTTCGGCATGCTTCGTTGTAGCTCTCTTGCCGGTCGCCGGCTTAGCGGCTTGCTTTGCGCGACTAGCTCTGGGGAGAGAAGGAGATAGCGCCGGAAACCTCGCCTTTTGCCTTCTTCGGCGCTGGAACCTGGTTGCTGCGCCTTCTCTTTGTCCATGTGCACACACACGATTCCTCAGCGAAAACCATGCAGAAACCTTTCCACGAGCACCCAGGGATGTGCACCCAGCACCACGTGCACGCACACGCAGCTAGAGAAAAGCACCTACCTTTTCACACACTGATGCCTAAGCAAACGCGTGGCCACACACACGCACACATCCGCAAGCGCGCCTACTCCCATCTATTGAGGGAAAGACGGACGAGCAACGTCCTGACAGGCTTGAGGGGAAAAACGTCCGTTGACGGTTGGCGTACTGCACGCCCGCCTACGGGGCTGCAGGGGAATCCACATTTGGAAGGTACCTGAAGATGTGCGCCTGTTCTTGGAGCTCCGCTAGTAGGGTAGCAAAGACACTCGTAGGCAGTACTGAATGCTGCTCCGTGCTACTTCTCCTCCGCTGGCAAATGCTTCACAGTCGCCCTAGGAAAGACGTTTAACAATCGATCTCCAAGAGGAACGAAACACATGATGCCATAAGGCGAAAGAATAGCAGGGCATCTCTTCACAGGCTTGTCCCTGATCTATAGCTGAGGGCAAACACTTGTGTGCTTGTGGGAGAGCCTGTGTCTTTCCTGGAAGCGTTTGGGAGTTTTGCTCAGACGCGTGTTTCCTCAAGTTCAAGAATCAAGATCTAGGATACCTGCAGACAGGTGCCTGTTTGTGTGGAGACAGTCTGTTTGAAACTGTGTTCCTCAGCGCCCGCTCTTTCTCCCCGTCGCTCCACACGCCTGGGAGTCCCTTTCTTTCTCTCCACAAGCACGTGTGTTGACTTCGTCGCACATGTGCATCTGCACAAGCGTTGAGCTCAGCAGAGCGTGTCTCTTGACACTTGATGTGCGTTGGCTGTGTCTGCGTGCTCCAGTGAAGAGAGAAACGGGAAATCATCTTGGTAGAGGCAACAAAGCAAAAGCGAGGCAGGATCGACATCTGCTCAACAGAGACGGATTCCCTGCGCTGACACAGTTCACAGTTACACGAGAAGCAATCTGAGCGGTCCGTCGACCGGAGACGTGTTTCCCAAGAGGTCGTTTAGCGAGTGAACAGCAGTGTGCGCGACTTTCAGGAGTGTGCCTGGAAAGTGCCAGAATCACCAGGAGCATCTGTGCAAAAGCTGCTGCCTCTGTGACCGCATTGAGGCACGTTCGCGTGTCTGCGAGTATATAGACGGCTCTTTCGCGTTCACTCCGAGGGAAACGGTCCGCTATTGCTTCTGTGCGCACAGACGCGATTCCCTTGTCTCTTGCGAACACAGGGAACTCTGTGCATCCAAATCTACAGGCTAAGGACGCGTCTGCATATGTTTTGGTGAACAATCGAGTGTGCGTGTTCTGACAGCTGCCTCTATGCAGACGTCTCCACAGAGCCACTTCTGAATGCCCCGCAGCCCAGGACTGAATGGATACACTAACAAGTGCACCGGTGTGAGCAACCACATATGCAGAAGGACGTCTTTCATCTCACAGAAGCGCGAACGTCTTGGCGTTCAAGCACATGGCAGAAACAAGGTGTGAACAGATGAGCTGCTGCTATTTTCTCCGTTCGGCATGCTTCGTTGTAGCTCTCTTGCCGGTCGCCGGCTTAGCGGCTTGCTTTGCGCGACTAGCTCTGGGGAGAGAAGGAGATAGCGCCGGAAACCTCGCCTTTTGCCTTCTTCGGCGCTGGAACCTGGTTGCTGCGCCTTCTCTTTGTCCATGTGCACACACACGATTCCTCAGCGAAAACCATGCAGAAACCTTTCCACGAGCACCCAGGGATGTGCACCCAGCACCACGTGCACGCACACGCAGCTAGAGAAAAGCACCTACCTTTTCACACACTGATGCCTAAGCAAACGCGTGGCCACACACACGCACACATCCGCAAGCGCGCCTACTCCCATCTATTGAGGGAAAGACGGACGAGCTCTTTGGTTGCTCTTCACAGGCTTGTCCCTGATCTATAGCTGAGGGCAAACACTTGTGTGCTTGTGGGAGAGCCTGTGTCTTTCCTGGAAGCGTTTGGGAGTTTTGCTCAGACGCGTGTTTCCTCAAGTTCAAGAATCAAGATCTAGGATACCTGCAGACAGGTGCCTGTTTGTGTGGAGACAGTCTGTTTGAAACTGTGTTCCTCAGCGCCCGCTCTTTCTCCCCGTCGCTCCACACGCCTGGGAGTCCCTTTCTTTCTCTCCACAAGCACGTGTGTTGACTTCGTCGCACATGTGCATCTGCACAAGCGTTGAGCTCAGCAGAGCGTGTCTCTTGACACTTGATGTGCGTTGGCTGTGTCTGCCTGCTCCAGTGAAGAGAGAAACGTGAAATCATCTTGGTAGAGGCAACAAAGCAAAAGCGAGGCAGGATTGACATCTGCTCAACAGAGACGGATTCCCTGCGCTGACACAGTTCACAGTTACACGAGAAGCAATCTGAGCGGTCCGTCGACCGGAGACGTGTTTCCCAAGAGGTCGTTTAGCGAGTGAACAGCAGTGTGCGCGACTTTCAGGAGTGTGCCTGGAAAGTGCCAGAATCACCAGGAGCATCTGTGCAAAAGCTGCTGCCTCTGTGACCGCATTGAGGCACGTTCGCGTGTCTGCGAGTATATAGACGGCTCTTTCGCGTTCACTCCGAGGGAAACGGTCCGCTATTGCTTCTGTGCGCACAGACGCGATTCCCTTGTCTCTTGCGAACACAGGGAACTCTGTGCATCCAAATCTACAGGCTAAGGACGCGTCTGCATATGTTTTGGTGAACAATCGAGTGTGCGTGTTCTGACAGCTGCCTCTATGCAGACGTCTCCACAGAGCCACTTCTGAATGCCCCGCAGCCCAGGACTGAATGGATACACTAACAAGTGCACCGGTGTGAGCAACCACATATGCAGAAGGACGTCTTTCATCTCACAGAAGCGCGAACGTCTTGGCGTTCAAGCACATGGCAGAAACAAGGTGTGAACAGATGAGCTGCTGCTATTTTCTCCGTTCGGCATGCTTCGTTGTAGCTCTCTTGCCGGTCGCCGGCTTAGCGGCTTGCTTTGCGCGACTAGCTCTGGGGAGAGAAGGAGATAGCGCCGGAAACCTCGCCTTTTGCCTTCTTCGGCGCTGGAACCTGGTTGCTGCGCCTTCTCTTTGTCCATGTGCACACACACGATTCCTCAGCGAAAACCATGCAGAAACCTTTCCACGAGCACCCAGGGATGTGCACCCAGCACCACGTGCACGCACACGCAGCTAGAGAAAAGCACCTACCTTTTCACACACTGATGCCTAAGCAAACGCGTGGCCACACACACGCACACATCCGCAAGCGCGCCTACTCCCATCTATTGAGGGAAAGACGGACGAGCAACGTCCTGACAGGCTTGAGGGGAAAAACGTCCGTTGACGGTTGGCGTACTGCACGCCCGCCTACGGGGCTGCAGGGGAATCCACATTTGGAAGGTACCTGAAGATGTGTGCCTGTTCTTGGAGCTCCGCTAGTAGGGTAGCAAAGACACTCGTAGGCAGTACTGAATGCTGCTCCGTGCTACTTCTCCTCCGCTGGCAAATGCTTCACAGTCGCCCTAGGAAAGACGTTTAACAATCGATCTCCAAGAGGAACGAAACACATGATGCCATAAGGCGAAAGAATAGCAGGGCATCTCTTCACAGGCTTGTCCCTGATCTATAGCTGAGGGCAAACACTTGTGTGCTTGTGGGAGAGCCTGTGTCTTTCCTGGAAGCGTTTGGGAGTTTTGCTCAGGCGCGTGTTTCCTCAAGTTCAAGAATCAAGATCTAGGATACCTGCAGACAGGTGCCTGTTTGTGTGGAGACAGTCTGTTTGAAACTGTGTTCCTCAGCGCCCGCTCTTTCTCCCCGTCGCTCCACACGCCTGGGAGTCCCTTTCTTTCTCTCCACAAGCACGTGTGTTGACTTCGTCGCACATGTGCATCTGCACAAGCGTTGAGCTCAGCAGAGCGTGTCTCTTGACACTTGATGTGCGTTGGCTGTGTCTGCCTGCTCCAGTGAAGAGAGAAACGGGAAATCATCTTGGTAGAGGCAACAAAGCAAAAGCGAGGCAGGATCGACATCTGCTCAACAGAGACGGATTCCCTGCGCTGACACAGTTCACAGTTACACGAGAAGCAATCTGAGCGGTCCGTCGACCGGAGACGTGTTTCCCAAGAGGTCGTTTAGCGAGTGAACAGCAGTGTGCGCGACTTTCAGGAGTGTGCCTGGAAAGTGCCAGAATCACCAGGAGCATCTGTGCAAAAGCTGCTGCCTCTGTGACCGCATTGAGGCACGTTCGCGTGTCTGCGAGTATATAGACGGCTCTTTCGCGTTCACTCCGAGGGAAACGGTCCGCTATTGCTTCTGTGCGTACAGACGCGATTCCCTTGTCTCTTGCGAACACAGGGAACTCTGTGCATCCAAATCTACAGGCTAAGGACGCGTCTGCGTATGTTTTGGTGAACAATCGAGTGTGCGTGTTCTGACAGCTGCCTCTATGCAGACGTCTCCACAGAGCCACTTCTGAATGCCCCGCAGCCCAGGACTGAATGGATACACTAACAAGTGCACCGGTGTGAGCAACCACATATGCAGAAGGACGTCTTTCATCTCACAGAAGCGCGAACGTCTTGGCGTTCAAGCACATGGCAGAAACAAGGTGTGAACAGATGAGCTGCTGCTATTTTCTCCGTTCGGCATGCTTCGTTGTAGCTCTCTTGCCGGTCGCCGGCTTAGCGGCTTGCTTTGCGCGACTAGCTCTGGGGAGAGAAGGAGATAGCGCCGGAAACCTCGCCTTTTGCCTTCTTCGGCGCTGGAACCTGGTTGCTGCGCCTTCTCTTTGTCCATGTGCACACACACGATTCCTCAGCGAAAACCATGCAGAAACCTTTCCACGAGCACCCAGGGATGTGCACCCAGCACCACGTGCACGCACACGCAGCTAGAGAAAAGCACCTACCTTTTCACACACTGATGCCTAAGCAAACGCGTGGCCACACACACGCACACATCCGCAAGCGCGCCTACTCCCATCTATTGAGGGAAAGACGGACGAGCAACGTCCTGACAGGCTTGAGGGGAAAAACGTCCGTTGACGGTTGGCGTACTGCACGCCCGCCTACGGGGCTGCAGGGGAATCCACATTTGGAAGGTACCTGAAGATGTGCGCCTGTTCTTGGAGCTCCGCTAGTAGGGTAGCAAAGACACTCGTAGGCAGTACTGAATGCTGCTCCGTGCTACTTCTCCTCCGCTGGCAAATGCTTCACAGTCGCCCTAGGTAAGACCTTTAACAATCGATCTCCAAGAGGAACGAAACACATGATGCCATAAGGCGAAAGAATAGCAGGGCATCTCTTCACAGGCTTGTCCCTGATCTATAGCTGAGGGCAAACACTTGTGTGCTTGTGGGAGAGCCTGTGTCTTTCCTGGAAGCGTTTGGGAGTTTTGCTCAGACGCGTGTTTCCTCAAGTTCAAGAATCAAGATCTAGGATACCTGCAGACAGGTGCCTGTTTGTGTGGAGACAGTCTGTTTGAAACTGTGTTCCTCAGCGCCCGCTCTTTCTCCCCGTCGCTCCACACGCCTGGGAGTCCCTTTCTTTCTCTCCACAAGCACGTGTGTTGACTTCGTCGCACATGTGCATCTGCACAAGCGTTGAGCTCAGCAGAGCGTGTCTCTTGACACTTGATGTGCGTTGGCTGTGTCTGCGTGCTCCAGTGAAGAGAGAAACGGGAAATCATCTTGGTAGAGGCAACAAAGCAAAAGCGAGGCAGGATCGACATCTGCTCAACAGAGACGGATTCCCTGCGCTGACACAGTTCACAGTTACACGAGAAGCAATCTGAGCGGTCCGTCGACCGGAGACGTGTTTCCCAAGAGGTCGTTTAGCGAGTGAACAGCAGTGTGCGCGACTTTCAGGAGTGTGCCTGGAAAGTGCCAGAATCACCAGGAGCATCTGTGCAAAAGCTGCTGCCTCTGTGACCGCATTGAGGCACGTTCGCGTGTCTGCGAGTATATAGACGGCTCTTTCGCGTTCACTCCGAGGGAAACGGTCCGCTATTGCTTCTGTGCGTACAGACGCGATTCCCTTGTCTCTTGCGAACACAGGGAACTCTGTGCATCCAAATCTACAGGCTAAGGACGCGTCTGCGTATGTTTTGGTGAACAATCGAGTGTGCGTGTTCTGACAGCTGCCTCTATGCAGACGTCTCCACAGAGCCACTTCTGAATGCCCCGCAGCCCAGGACTGAATGGATACACTAACAAGTGCACCGGTGTGAGCAACCACATATGCAGAAGGACGTCTTTCATCTCACAGAAGCGCGAACGTCTTGGCGTTCAAGCACATGGCAGAAACAAGGTGTGAACAGATGAGCTGCTGCTATTTTCTCCGTTCGGCATGCTTCGTTGTAGCTCTCTTGCCGGTCGCCGGCTTAGCGGCTTGCTTTGCGCGACTAGCTCTGGGGAGAGAAGGAGATAGCGCCGGAAACCTCGCCTTTTGCCTTCTTCGGCGCTGGAACCTGGTTGCTGCGCCTTCTCTTTGTCCATGTGCACACACACGATTCCTCAGCGAAAACCATGCAGAAACCTTTCCACGAGCACCCAGGGATGTGCACCCAGCACCACGTGCACGCACACGCAGCTAGAGAAAAGCACCTACCTTTTCACACACTGATGCCTAAGCAAACGCGTGGCCACACACACGCACACATCCGCAAGCGCGCCTACTCCCATCTATTGAGGGAAAGACGGACGAGCAACGTCCTGACAGGCTTGAGGGGAAAAACGTCCGTTGACGGTTGGCGTACTGCACGCCCGCCTACGGGGCTGCAGGGGAATCCACATTTGGAAGGTACCTGAAGATGTGCGCCTGTTCTTGGAGCTCCGCTAGTAGGGTAGCAAAGACACTCGTAGGCAGTACTGAATGCTGCTCCGTGCTACTTCTCCTCCGCTGGCAAATGCTTCACAGTCGCCCTAGGTAAGACCTTTAACAATCGATCTCCAAGAGGAACGAAACACATGATGCCATAAGGCGAAAGAATAGCAGGGCATCTCTTCACAGGCTTGTCCCTGATCTATAGCTGAGGGCAAACACTTGTGTGCTTGTGGGAGAGCCTGTGTCTTTCCTGGAAGCGTTTGGGAGTTTTGCTCAGACGCGTGTTTCCTCAAGTTCAAGAATCAAGATCTAGGATACCTGCAGACAGGTGCCTGTTTGTGTGGAGACAGTCTGTTTGAAACTGTGTTCCTCAGCGCCCGCTCTTTCTCCCCGTCGCTCCACACGCCTGGGAGTCCCTTTCTTTCTCTCCACAAGCACGTGTGTTGACTTCGTCGCACATGTGCATCTGCACAAGCGTTGAGCTCAGCAGAGCGTGTCTCTTGACACTTGATGTGCGTTGGCTGTGTCTGCCTGCTCCAGTGAAGAGAGAAACGGGAAATCATCTTGGTAGAGGCAACAAAGCAAAAGCGAGGCAGGATTGACATCTGCTCAACAGAGACGGATTCCCTGCGCTGACACAGTTCACAGTTACACGAGAAGCAATCTGAGCGGTCCGTCGACCGGAGACGTGTTTCCCAAGAGGTCGTTTAGCGAGTGAACAGCAGTGTGCGCGACTTTCAGGAGTGTGCCTGGAAAGTGCCAGAATCACCAGGAGCATCTGTGCAAAAGCTGCTGCCTCTGTGACCGCATTGAGGCACGTTCGCGTGTCTGCGAGTATATAGACGGCTCTTTCGCGTTCACTCCGAGGGAAACGGTCCGCTATTGCTTCTGTGCGCACAGACGCGATTCCCTTGTCTCTTGCGAACACAGGGAACTCTGTGCATCCAAATCTACAGGCTAAGGACGCGTCTGCATATGTTTTGGTGAACAATCGAGTGTGCGTGTTCTGACAGCTGCCTCTATGCAGACGTCTCCACAGAGCCACTTCTGAATGCCCCGCAGCCCAGGACTGAATGGATACACTAACAAGTGCACCGGTGTGAGCAACCACATATGCAGAAGGACGTCTTTCATCTCACAGAAGCGCGAACGTCTTGGCGTTCAAGCACATGGCAGAAACAAGGTGTGAACAGATGAGCTGCTGCTATTTTCTCCGTTCGGCATGCTTCGTTGTAGCTCTCTTGCCGGTCGCCGGCTTAGCGGCTTGCTTTGCGCGACTAGCTCTGGGGAGAGAAGGAGATAGCGCCGGAAACCTCGCCTTTTGCCTTCTTCGGCGCTGGAACCTGGTTGCTGCGCCTTCTCTTTGTCCATGTGCACACACACGATTCCTCAGCGAAAACCATGCAGAAACCTTTCCACGAGCACCCAGGGATGTGCACCCAGCACCACGTGCACGCACACGCAGCTAGAGAAAAGCACCTACCTTTTCACACACTGAAGCCTAAGCAAACGCGTGGCCACACACACGCACACATCCGCAAGCGCGCCTACTCCCATCTATTGAGGGAAAGACGGACGAGCAACGTCCTGACAGGCTTGAGGGGAAAAACGTCCGTTGACGGTTGGCGTACTGCACGCCCGCCTACGGGGCTGCAGGGGAATCCACATTTGGAAGGTACCTGAAGATGTGTGCCTGTTCTTGGAGCTCCGCTAGTAGGGTAGCAAAGACACTCGTAGGCAGTACTGAATGCTGCTCCGTGCTACTTCTCCTCCGCTGGCAAATGCTTCAGTGTCGCCCGAGGAAAGACGTTTAACAATCGATCTCCAAGAGGAACGAAACACATGATGCCATAAGGCGAAAGAATAGCAGGGCATCTCTTCACAGGCTTGTCCCTGATCTATAGCTGAGGGCAAACACTTGTGTGCTTGTGGGAGAGCCTGTGTCTTTCCTGGAAGCGTTTGGGAGTTTTGCTCAGACGCGTGTTTCCTCAAGTTCAAGAATCAAGATCTAGGATACCTGCAGACAGGTGCCTGTTTGTGTGGAGACAGTCTGTTTGAAACTGTGTTCCTCAGCGCCCGCTCTTTCTCCCCGTCGCTCCACACGCCTGGGAGTCCCTTTCTTTCTCTCCACAAGCACGTGTGTTGACTTCGTCGCACATGTGCATCTGCACAAGCGTTGAGCTCAGCAGAGCGTGTCTCTTGACACTTGATGTGCGTTGGCTGTGTCTGCCTGCTCCAGTGAAGAGAGAAACGGGAAATCATCTTGGTAGAGGCAACAAAGCAAAAGCGAGGCAGGATTGACATCTGCTCAACAGAGACGGATTCCCTGCGCTGACACAGTTCACAGTTACACGAGAAGCAATCTGAGCGGTCCGTCGACCGGAGACGTGTTTCCCAAGAGGTCGTTTAGCGAGTGAACAGCAGTGTGCGCGACTTTCAGGAGTGTGCCTGGAAAGTGCCAGAATCACCAGGAGCATCTGTGCAAAAGCTGCTGCCTCTGTGACCGCATTGAGGCACGTTCGCGTGTCTGCGAGTATATAGACGGCTCTTTCGCGTTCACTCCGAGGGAAACGGTCCGCTATTGCTTCTGTGCGCACAGACGCGATTCCCTTGTCTCTTGCGAACACAGGGAACTCTGTGCATCCAAATCTACAGGCTAAGGACGCGTCTGCATATGTTTTGGTGAACAATCGAGTGTGCGTGTTCTGACAGCTGCCTCTATGCAGACGTCTCCACAGAGCCACTTCTGAATGCCCCGCAGCCCAGGACTGAATGGATACACTAACAAGTGCACCGGTGTGAGCAACCACATATGCAGAAGGACGTCTTTCATCTCACAGAAGCGCGAACGTCTTGGCGTTCAAGCACATGGCAGAAACAAGGTGTGAACAGATGAGCTGCTGCTATTTTCTCCGTTCGGCATGCTTCGTTGTAGCTCTCTTGCCGGTCGCCGGCTTAGCGGCTTGCTTTGCGCGACTAGCTCTGGGGAGAGAAGGAGATAGCGCCGGAAACCTCGCCTTTTGCCTTCTTCGGCGCTGGAACCTGGTTGCTGCGCCTTCTCTTTGTCCATGTGCACACACACGATTCCTCAGCGAAAACCATGCAGAAACCTTTCCACGAGCACCCAGGGATGTGCACCCAGCACCACGTGCACGCACACGCAGCTAGAGAAAAGCACCTACCTTTTCACACACTGATGCCTAAGCAAACGCGTGGCCACACACACGCACACATCCGCAAGCGCGCCTACTCCCATCTATTGAGGGAAAGACGGACGAGCTCTTTGGTTGCTCTTCACAGGCTTGTCCCTGATCTATAGCTGAGGGCAAACACTTGTGTGCTTGTGGGAGAGCCTGTGTCTTTCCTGGAAGCGTTTGGGAGTTTTGCTCAGACGCGTGTTTCCTCAAGTTCAAGAATCAAGATCTAGGATACCTGCAGACAGGTGCCTGTTTGTGTGGAGACAGTCTGTTTGAAACTGTGTTCCTCAGCGCCCGCTCTTTCTCCCCGTCGCTCCACACGCCTGGGAGTCCCTTTCTTTCTCTCCACAAGCACGTGTGTTGACTTCGTCGCACATGTGCATCTGCACAAGCGTTGAGCTCAGCAGAGCGTGTCTCTTGACACTTGATGTGCGTTGGCTGTGTCTGCCTGCTCCAGTGAAGAGAGAAACGTGAAATCATCTTGGTAGAGGCAACAAAGCAAAAGCGAGGCAGGATTGACATCTGCTCAACAGAGACGGATTCCCTGCGCTGACACAGTTCACAGTTACACGAGAAGCAATCTGAGCGGTCTGTCGACCGGAGACGTGTTTCCCAAGAGGTCGTTTAGCGAGTGAACAGCAGTGTGCGCGACTTTCAGGAGTGTGCCTGGAAAGTGCCAGAATCACCAGGAGCATCTGTGCAAAAGCTGCTGCCTCTGTGACCGCATTGAGGCACGTTCGCGTGTCTGCGAGTATATAGACGACTCTTTCGCGTTCACTCCGAGGGAAACGGTCCGCTATTGCTTCTGTGCGCACAGACGCGATTCCCTTGTCTCTTGCGAACACAGGGAACTCTGTGCATCCAAATCTACAGGCTAAGGACGCGTCTGCATATGTTTTGGTGAACAATCGAGTGTGCGTGTTCTGACAGCTGCCTCTATGCAGACGTCTCCACAGAGCCACTTCTGAATGCCCCGCAGCCCAGGACTGAATGGATACACTAACAAGTGCACCGGTGTGAGCAACCACATATGCAGAAGGACGTCTTTCATCTCACAGAAGCGCGAACGTCTTGGCGTTCAAGCACATGGCAGAAACAAGGTGTGAACAGATGAGCTGCTGCTATTTTCTCCGTTCGGCATGCTTCGTTGTAGCTCTCTTGCCGGTCGCCGGCTTAGCGGCTTGCTTTGCGCGACTAGCTCTGGGGAGAGAAGGAGATAGCGCCGGAAACCTCGCCTTTTGCCTTCTTCGGCGCTGGAACCTGGTTGCTGCGCCTTCTCTTTGTCCATGTGCACACACACGATTCCTCAGCGAAAACCATGCAGAAACCTTTCCACGAGCACCCAGGGATGTGCACCCAGCACCACGTGCACGCACACGCAGCTAGAGAAAAGCACCTACCTTTTCACACACTGATGCCTAAGCAAACGCGTGGCCACACACACGCACACATCCGCAAGCGCGCCTACTCCCATCTATTGAGGGAAAGACGGACGAGCAACGTCCTGACAGGCTTGAGGGGAAAAACGTCCGTTGACGGTTGGCGTACTGCACGCCCGCCTACGGGGCTGCAGGGGAATCCACATTTGGAAGGTACCTGAAGATGTGTGCCTGTTCTTGGAGCTCCGCTAGTAGGGTAGCAAAGACACTCGTAGGCAGTACTGAATGCTGCTCCGTGCTACTTCTCCTCCGCTGGCAAATGCTTCACAGTCGCCCGAGGAAAGACGTTTAACAATCGATCTCCAAGAGGAACGAAACACATGATGCCATAAGGCGAAAGAATAGCAGGGCATCTCTTCACAGGCTTGTCCCTGATCTATAGCTGAGGGCAAACACTTGTGTGCTTGTGGGAGAGCCTGTGTCTTTCCTGGAAGCGTTTGGGAGTTTTGCTCAGACGCGTGTTTCCTCAAGTTCAAGAATCAAGATCTAGGATACCTGCAGACAGGTGCCTGTTTGTGTGGAGACAGTCTGTTTGAAACTGTGTTCCTCAGCGCCCGCTCTTTCTCCCCGTCGCTCCACACGCCTGGGAGTCCCTTTCTTTCTCTCCACAAGCACGTGTGTTGACTTCGTCGCACATGTGCATCTGCACAAGCGTTGAGCTCAGCAGAGCGTGTCTCTTGACACTTGATGTGCGTTGGCTGTGTCTGCCTGCTCCAGTGAAGAGAGAAACGGGAAATCATCTTGGTAGAGGCAACAAAGCAAAAGCGAGGCAGGATTGACATCTGCTCAACAGAGACGGATTCCCTGCGCTGACACAGTTCACAGTTACACGAGAAGCAATCTGAGCGGTCCGTCGACCGGAGACGTGTTTCCCAAGAGGTCGTTTAGCGAGTGAACAGCAGTGTGCGCGACTTTCAGGAGTGTGCCTGGAAAGTGCCAGAATCACCAGGAGCATCTGTGCAAAAGCTGCTGCCTCTGTGACCGCATTGAGGCACGTTCGCGTGTCTGCGAGTATATAGACGGCTCTTTCGCGTTCACTCCGAGGGAAACGGTCCGCTATTGCTTCTGTGCGCACAGACGCGATTCCCTTGTCTCTTGCGAACACAGGGAACTCTGTGCATCCAAATCTACAGGCTAAGGACGCGTCTGCATATGTTTTGGTGAACAATCGAGTGTGCGTGTTCTGACAGCTGCCTCTATGCAGACGTCTCCACAGAGCCACTTCTGAATGCCCCGCAGCCCAGGACTGAATGGATACACTAACAAGTGCACCGGTGTGAGCAACCACATATGCAGAAGGACGTCTTTCATCTCACAGAAGCGCGAACGTCTTGGCGTTCAAGCACATGGCAGAAACAAGGTGTGAACAGATGAGCTGCTGCTATTTTCTCCGTTCGGCATGCTTCGTTGTAGCTCTCTTGCCGGTCGCCGGCTTAGCGGCTTGCTTTGCGCGACTAGCTCTGGGGAGAGAAGGAGATAGCGCCGGAAACCTCGCCTTTTGCCTTCTTCGGCGCTGGAACCTGGTTGCTGCGCCTTCTCTTTGTCCATGTGCACACACACGATTCCTCAGCGAAAACCATGCAGAAACCTTTCCACGAGCACCCAGGGATGTGCACCCAGCACCACGTGCACGCACACGCAGCTAGAGAAAAGCACCTACCTTTTCACACACTGATGCCTAAGCAAACGCGTGGCCACACACACGCACACATCCGCAAGCGCGCCTACTCCCATCTATTGAGAGAAAGACGGACGAGCTCTTTGGTTGCTCTTCACAGGCTTGTCCCTGATCTATAGCTGAGGGCAAACACTTGTGTGCTTGTGGGAGAGCCTGTGTCTTTCCTGGAAGCGTTTGGGAGTTTTGCTCAGACGCGTGTTTCCTCAAGTTCAAGAATCAAGATCTAGGATACCTGCAGACAGGTGCCTGTTTGTGTGGAGACAGTCTGTTTGAAACTGTGTTCCTCAGCGCCCGCTCTTTCTCCCCGTCGCTCCACACGCCTGGGAGTCCCTTTCTTTCTCTCCACAAGCACGTGTGTTGACTTCGTCGCACATGTGCATCTGCACAAGCGTTGAGCTCAGCAGAGCGTGTCTCTTGACACTTGATGTGCGTTGGCTGTGTCTGCCTGCTCCAGTGAAGAGAGAAACGGGAAATCATCTTGGTAGAGGCAACAAAGCAAAAGCGAGGCAGGATTGACATCTGCTCAACAGAGACGGATTCCCTGCGCTGACACAGTTCACAGTTACACGAGAAGCAATCTGAGCGGTCCGTCGACCGGAGACGTGTTTCCCAAGAGGTCGTTTAGCGAGTGAACAGCAGTGTGCGCGACTTTCAGGAGTGTGCCTGGAAAGTGCCAGAATCACCAGGAGCATCTGTGCAAAAGCTGCTGCCTCTGTGACCGCATTGAGGCACGTTCGCGTGTCTGCGAGTATATAGACGGCTCTTTCGCGTTCACTCCGAGGGAAACGGTCCGCTATTGCTTCTGTGCGCACAGACGCGATTCCCTTGTCTCTTGCGAACACAGGGAACTCTGTGCATCCAAATCTACAGGCTAAGGACGCGTCTGCATATGTTTTGGTGAACAATCGAGTGTGCGTGTTCTGACAGCTGCCTCTATGCAGACGTCTCCACAGAGCCACTTCTGAATGCCCCGCAGCCCAGGACTGAATGGATACACTAACAAGTGCACCGGTGTGAGCAACCACATATGCAGAAGGACGTCTTTCATCTCACAGAAGCGCGAACGTCTTGGCGTTCAAGCACATGGCAGAAACAAGGTGTGAACAGATGAGCTGCTGCTATTTTCTCCGTTCGGCATGCTTCGTTGTAGCTCTCTTGCCGGTCGCCGGCTTAGCGGCTTGCTTTGCGCGACTAGCTCTGGGGAGAGAAGGAGATAGCGCCGGAAACCTCGCCTTTTGCCTTCTTCGGCGCTGGAACCTGGTTGCTGCGCCTTCTCTTTGTCCATGTGCACACACACGATTCCTCAGCGAAAACCATGCAGAAACCTTTCCACGAGCACCCAGGGATGTGCACCCAGCACCACGTGCACGCACACGCAGCTAGAGAAAAGCACCTACCTTTTCACACACTGATGCCTAAGCAAACGCGTGGCCACACACACGCACACATCCGCAAGAGCGCCTACTCCCATCTATTGAGGGAAAGACGGACGAGCAACGTCCTGACAGGCTTGAGGGGAAAAACGTCCGTTGACGGTTGGCGTACTGCACGCCCGCCTACGGGGCTGCAGGGGAATCCACATTTGGAAGGTACCTGAAGATGTGTGCCTGTTCTTGGAGCTCCGCTAGTAGGGTAGCAAAGACACTCGTAGGCAGTACTGAATGCTGCTCCGTGCTACTTCTCCTCCGCTGGCAAATGCTTCACAGTCGCCCGAGGAAAGACGTTTAACAATCGATCTCCAAGAGGAACGAAACACATGATGCCATAAGGCGAAAGAATAGCAGGGCATCTCTTCACAGGCTTGTCCCTGATCTATAGCTGAGGGCAAACACTTGTGTGCTTGTGGGAGAGCCTGTGTCTTTCCTGGAAGCGTTTGGGAGTTTTGCTCAGACGCGTGTTTCCTCAAGTTCAAGAATCAAGATCTAGGATACCTGCAGACAGGTGCCTGTTTGTGTGGAGACAGTCTGTTTGAAACTGTGTTCCTCAGCGCCCGCTCTTTCTCCCCATCGCTCCACACGCCTGGGAGTCCCTTTCTTTCTCTCCACAAGCACGTGTGTTGACTTCGTCGCACATGTGCATCTGCACAAGCGTTGAGCTCAGCAGAGCGTGTCTCTTGACACTTGATGTGCGTTGGCTGTGTCTGCGTGCTCCAGTGAAGAGAGAAACGGGAAATCATCTTGGTAGAGGCAACAAAGCAAAAGCGAGGCAGGATTGACATCTGCTCAACAGAGACGGATTCCCTGCGCTGACACAGTTCACAGTTACACGAGAAGCAATCTGAGCGGTCCGTCGACCGGAGACGTGTTTCCCAAGAGGTCGTTTAGCGAGTGAACAGCAGTGTGCGCGACTTTCAGGAGTGTGCCTGGAAAGTGCCAGAATCACCAGGAGCATCTGTGCAAAAGCTGCTGCCTCTGTGACCGCATTGAGGCACGTTCGCGTGTCTGCGAGTATATAGACGGCTCTTTCGCGTTCACTCCGAGGGAAACGGTCCGCTATTGCTTCTGTGCGCACAGACGCGATTCCCTTGTCTCTTGCGAACACAGGGAACTCTGTGCATCCAAATCTACAGGCTAAGGACGCGTCTGCATATGTTTTGGTGAACAATCGAGTGTGCGTGTTCTGACAGCTGCCTCTATGCAGACGTCTCCACAGAGCCACTTCTGAATGCCCCGCAGCCCAGGACTGAATGGATACACTAACAAGTGCACCGGTGTGAGCAACCACATATGCAGAAGGACGTCTTTCATCTCACAGAAGCGCGAACGTCTTGGCGTTCAAGCACATGGCAGAAACAAGGTGTGAACAGATGAGCTGCTGCTATTTTCTCCGTTCGGCATGCTTCGTTGTAGCTCTCTTGCCGGTCGCCGGCTTAGCGGCTTGCTTTGCGCGACTAGCTCTGGGGAGAGAAGGAGATAGCGCCGGAAACCTCGCCTTTTGCCTTCTTCGGCGCTGGAACCTGGTTGCTGCGCCTTCCTTTGTCCATGTGCACACACACGATTCCTCAGCGAAAACCATGCAGAAACCTTTCCACGAGCACCCAGGGATGTGCACCCAGCACCACGTGCACGCACACGCAGCTAGAGAAAAGCACCTACCTTTTCACACACTGATGCCTAAGCAAACGCGTGGCCACACACACGCACACATCCGCAAGCGCGCCTACTCCCATCTATTGAGGGAAAGACGGACGAGCTCTTTGGTTGCTCTTCACAGGCTTGTCCCTGATCTATAGCTGAGGGCAAACACTTGTGTGCTTGTGGGAGAGCCTGTGTCTTTCCTGGAAGCGTTTGGGAGTTTTGCTCAGACGCGTGTTTCCTCAAGTTCAAGAATCAAGATCTAGGATACCTGCAGACAGGTGCCTGTTTGTGTGGAGACAGTCTGTTTGAAACTGTGTTCCTCAGCGCCCGCTCTTTCTCCCCGTCGCTCCACACGCCTGGGAGTCCCTTTCTTTCTCTCCACAAGCACGTGTGTTGACTTCGTCGCACATGTGCATCTGCACAAGCGTTGAGCTCAGCAGAGCGTGTCTCTTGACACTTGATGTGCGTTGGCTGTGTCTGCCTGCTCCAGTGAAGAGAGAAACGTGAAATCATCTTGGTAGAGGCAACAAAGCAAAAGCGAGGCAGGATTGACATCTGCTCAACAGAGACGGATTCCCTGCGCTGACACAGTTCACAGTTACACGAGAAGCAATCTGAGCGGTCTGTCGACCGGAGACGTGTTTCCCAAGAGGTCGTTTAGCGAGTGAACAGCAGTGTGCGCGACTTTCAGGAGTGTGCCTGGAAAGTGCCAGAATCACCAGGAGCATCTGTGCAAAAGCTGCTGCCTCTGTGACCGCATTGAGGCACGTTCGCGTGTCTGCGAGTATATAGACGACTCTTTCGCGTTCACTCCGAGGGAAACGGTCCGCTATTGCTTCTGTGCGCACAGACGCGATTCCCTTGTCTCTTGCGAACACAGGGAACTCTGTGCATCCAAATCTACAGGCTAAGGACGCGTCTGCATATGTTTTGGTGAACAATCGAGTGTGCGTGTTCTGACAGCTGCCTCTATGCAGACGTCTCCACAGAGCCACTTCTGAATGCCCCGCAGCCCAGGACTGAATGGATACACTAACAAGTGCACCGGTGTGAGCAACCACATATGCAGAAGGACGTCTTTCATCTCACAGAAGCGCGAACGTCTTGGCGTTCAAGCACATGGCAGAAACAAGGTGTGAACAGATGAGCTGCTGCTATTTTCTCCGTTCGGCATGCTTCGTTGTAGCTCTCTTGCCGGTCGCCGGCTTAGCGGCTTGCTTTGCGCGACTAGCTCTGGGGAGAGAAGGAGATAGCGCCGGAAACCTCGCCTTTTGCCTTCTTCGGCGCTGGAACCTGGTTGCTGCGCCTTCTCTTTGTCCATGTGCACACACACGATTCCTCAGCGAAAACCATGCAGAAACCTTTCCACGAGCACCCAGGGATGTGCACCCAGCACCACGTGCACGCACACGCAGCTAGAGAAAAGCACCTACCTTTTCACACACTGATGCCTAAGCAAACGCGTGGCCACACACACGCACACATCCGCAAGCGCGCCTACTCCCATCTATTGAGAGAAAGACGGACGAGCTCTTTGGTTGCTCTTCACAGGCTTGTCCCTGATCTATAGCTGAGGGCAAACACTTGTGTGCTTGTGGGAGAGCCTGTGTCTTTCCTGGAAGCGTTTGGGAGTTTTGCTCAGACGCGTGTTTCCTCAAGTTCAAGAATCAAGATCTAGGATACCTGCAGACAGGTGCCTGTTTGTGTGGAGACAGTCTGTTTGAAACTGTGTTCCTCAGCGCCCGCTCTTTCTCCCCGTCGCTCCACACGCCTGGGAGTCCCTTTCTTTCTCTCCACAAGCACGTGTGTTGACTTCGTCGCACATGTGCATCTGCACAAGCGTTGAGCTCAGCAGAGCGTGTCTCTTGACACTTGATGTGCGTTGGCTGTGTCTGCGTGCTCCAGTGAAGAGAGAAACGGGAAATCATCTTGGTAGAGGCAACAAAGCAAAAGCGAGGCAGGATTGACATCTGCTCAACAGAGACGGATTCCCTGCGCTGACACAGTTCACAGTTACACGAGAAGCAATCTGAGCGGTCCGTCGACCGGAGACGTGTTTCCCAAGAGGTCGTTTAGCGAGTGAACAGCAGTGTGCGCGACTTTCAGGAGTGTGCCTGGAAAGTGCCAGAATCACCAGGAGCATCTGTGCAAAAGCTGCTGCCTCTGTGACCGCATTGAGGCACGTTCGCGTGTCTGCGAGTATATAGACGGCTCTTTCGCGTTCACTCCGAGGGAAACGGTCCGCTATTGCTTCTGTGCGCACAGACGCGATTCCCTTGTCTCTTGCGAACACAGGGAACTCTGTGCATCCAAATCTACAGGCTAAGGACGCGTCTGCATATGTTTTGGTGAACAATCGAGTGTGCGTGTTCTGACAGCTGCCTCTATGCAGACGTCTCCACAGAGCCACTTCTGAATGCCCCGCAGCCCAGGACTGAATGGATACACTAACAAGTGCACCGGTGTGAGCAACCACATATGCAGAAGGACGTCTTTCATCTCACAGAAGCGCGAACGTCTTGGCGTTCAAGCACATGGCAGAAACAAGGTGTGAACAGATGAGCTGCTGCTATTTTCTCCGTTCGGCATGCTTCGTTGTAGCTCTCTTGCCGGTCGCCGGCTTAGCGGCTTGCTTTGCGCGACTAGCTCTGGGGAGAGAAGGAGATAGCGCCGGAAACCTCGCCTTTTGCCTTCTTCGGCGCTGGAACCTGGTTGCTGCGCCTTCTCTTTGTCCATGTGCACACACACGATTCCTCAGCGAAAACCATGCAGAAACCTTTCCACGAGCACCCAGGGATGTGCACCCAGCACCACGTGCACGCACACGCAGCTAGAGAAAAGCACCTACCTTTTCACACACTGATGCCTAAGCAAACGCGTGGCCACACACACGCACACATCCGCAAGCGCGCCTACTCCCATCTATTGAGGGAAAGACGGACGAGCTCTTTGGTTGCTCTTCACAGGCTTGTCCCTGATCTATAGCTGAGGGCAAACACTTGTGTGCTTGTGGGAGAGCCTGTGTCTTTCCTGGAAGCGTTTGGGAGTTTTGCTCAGACGCGTGTTTCCTCAAGTTCAAGAATCAAGATCTAGGATACCTGCAGACAGGTGCCTGTTTGTGTGGAGACAGTCTGTTTGAAACTGTGTTCCTCAGCGCCCGCTCTTTCTCCCCGTCGCTCCACACGCCTGGGAGTCCCTTTCTTTCTCTCCACAAGCACGTGTGTTGACTTCGTCGCACATGTGCATCTGCACAAGCGTTGAGCTCAGCAGAGCGTGTCTCTTGACACTTGATGTGCGTTGGCTGTGTCTGCCTGCTCCAGTGAAGAGAGAAACGTGAAATCATCTTGGTAGAGGCAACAAAGCAAAAGCGAGGCAGGATTGACATCTGCTCAACAGAGACGGATTCCCTGCGCTGACACAGTTCACAGTTACACGAGAAGCAATCTGAGCGGTCTGTCGACCGGAGACGTGTTTCCCAAGAGGTCGTTTAGCGAGTGAACAGCAGTGTGCGCGACTTTCAGGAGTGTGCCTGGAAAGTGCCAGAATCACCAGGAGCATCTGTGCAAAAGCTGCTGCCTCTGTGACCGCATTGAGGCACGTTCGCGTGTCTGCGAGTATATAGACGGCTCTTTCGCGTTCACTCCGAGGGAAACGGTCCGCTATTGCTTCTGTGCGCACAGACGCGATTCCCTTGTCTCTTGCGAACACAGGGAACTCTGTGCATCCAAATCTACAGGCTAAGGACGCGTCTGCATATGTTTTGGTGAACAATCGAGTGTGCGTGTTCTGACAGCTGCCTCTATGCAGACGTCTCCACAGAGCCACTTCTGAATGCCCCGCAGCCCAGGACTGAATGGATACACTAACAAGTGCACCGGTGTGAGCAACCACATATGCAGAAGGACGTCTTTCATCTCACAGAAGCGCGAACGTCTTGGCGTTCAAGCACATGGCAGAAACAAGGTGTGAACAGATGAGCTGCTGCTATTTTCTCCGTTCGGCATGCTTCGTTGTAGCTCTCTTGCCGGTCGCCGGCTTAGCGGCTTGCTTTGCGCGACTAGCTCTGGGGAGAGAAGGAGATAGCGCCGGAAACCTCGCCTTTTGCCTTCTTCGGCGCTGGAACCTGGTTGCTGCGCCTTCTCTTTGTCCATGTGCACACACACGATTCCTCAGCGAAAACCATGCAGAAACCTTTCCACGAGCACCCAGGGATGTGCACCCAGCACCACGTGCACGCACACGCAGCTAGAGAAAAGCACCTACCTTTTCACACACTGAAGCCTAAGCAAACGCGTGGCCACACACACGCACACATCCGCAAGCGCGCCTACTCCCATCTATTGAGGGAAAGACGGACGAGCAACGTCCTGACAGGCTTGAGGGGAAAAACGTCCGTTGACGGTTGGCGTACTGCACGCCCGCCTACGGGGCTGCAGGGGAATCCACATTTGGAAGGTACCTGAAGATGTGTGCCTGTTCTTGGAGCTCCGCTAGTAGGGTAGCAAAGACACTCGTAGGCAGTACTGAATGCTGCTCCGTGCTACTTCTCCTCCGCTGGCAAATGCTTCACAGTCGCCCTAGGAAAGACGTTTAACAATCGATCTCCAAGAGGAACGAAACACATGATGCCATAAGGCGAAAGAATAGCAGGGCATCTCTTCACAGGCTTGTCCCTGATCTATAGCTGAGGGCAAACACTTGTGTGCTTGTGGGAGAGCCTGTGTCTTTCCTGGAAGCGTTTGGGAGTTTTGCTCAGACGCGTGTTTCCTCAAGTTCAAGAATCAAGATCTAGGATACCTGCAGACAGGTGCCTGTTTGTGTGGAGACAGTCTGTTTGAAACTGTGTTCCTCAGCGCCCGCTCTTTCTCCCCGTCGCTCCACACGCCTGGGAGTCCCTTTCTTTCTCTCCACAAGCACGTGTGTTGACTTCGTCGCACATGTGCATCTGCACAAGCGTTGAGCTCAGCAGAGCGTGTCTCTTGACACTTGATGTGCGTTGGCTGTGTCTGCCTGCTCCAGTGAAGAGAGAAACGGGAAATCATCTTGGTAGAGGCAACAAAGCAAAAGCGAGGCAGGATTGACATCTGCTCAACAGAGACGGATTCCCTGCGCTGACACAGTTCACAGTTACACGAGAAGCAATCTGAGCGGTCCGTCGACCGGAGACGTGTTTCCCAAGAGGTCGTTTAGCGAGTGAACAGCAGTGTGCGCGACTTTCAGGAGTGTGCCTGGAAAGTGCCAGAATCACCAGGAGCATCTGTGCAAAAGCTGCTGCCTCTGTGACCGCATTGAGGCACGTTCGCGTGTCTGCGAGTATATAGACGGCTCTTTCGCGTTCACTCCGAGGGAAACGGTCCGCTATTGCTTCTGTGCGCACAGACGCGATTCCCTTGTCTCTTGCGAACACAGGGAACTCTGTGCATCCAAATCTACAGGCTAAGGACGCGTCTGCATATGTTTTGGTGAACAATCGAGTGTGCGTGTTCTGACAGCTGCCTCTATGCAGACGTCTCCACAGAGCCACTTCTGAATGCCCCGCAGCCCAGGACTGAATGGATACACTAACAAGTGCACCGGTGTGAGCAACCACATATGCAGAAGGACGTCTTTCATCTCACAGAAGCGCGAACGTCTTGGCGTTCAAGCACATGGCAGAAACAAGGTGTGAACAGATGAGCTGCTGCTATTTTCTCCGTTCGGCATGCTTCGTTGTAGCTCTCTTGCCGGTCGCCGGCTTAGCGGCTTGCTTTGCGCGACTAGCTCTGGGGACAGAAGGAGATAGCGCCGGAAACCTCGCCTTTTGCTTTCTTCGGCGCTGGAACCTGGTTGCTGCGCCTTCTCTTTGTCCATGTGCACACACACGATTCCTCAGCGAAAACCATGCAGAAACCTTTCCACGAGCACCCAGGGATGTGCACCCAGCACCACGTGCACGCACACGCAGCTAGAGAAAAGCACCTACCTTTTCACACACTGATGCCTAAGCAAACGCGTGGCCACACACACGCACACATCCGCAAGCGCGCCTACTCCCATCTATTGAGGGAAAGACGGACGAGCTCTTTGGTTGCTCTTCACAGGCTTGTCCCTGATCTATAGCTGAGGGCAAACACTTGTGTGCTTGTGGGAGAGCCTGTGTCTTTCCTGGAAGCGTTTGGGAGTTTTGCTCAGACGCGTGTTTCCTCAAGTTCAAGAATCAAGATCTAGGATACCTGCAGACAGGTGCCTGTTTGTGTGGAGACAGTCTGTTTGAAACTGTGTTCCTCAGCGCCCGCTCTTTCTCCCCGTCGCTCCACACGCCTGGGAGTCCCTTTCTTTCTCTCCACAAGCACGTGTGTTGACTTCGTCGCACATGTGCATCTGCACAAGCGTTGAGCTCAGCAGAGCGTGTCTCTTGACACTTGATGTGCGTTGGCTGTGTCTGCGTGCTCCAGTGAAGAGAGAAACGGGAAATCATCTTGGTAGAGGCAACAAAGCAAAAGCGAGGCAGGATTGACATCTGCTCAACAGAGACGGATTCCCTGCGCTGACACAGTTCACAGTTACACGAGAAGCAATCTGAGCGGTCCGTCGACCGGAGACGTGTTTCCCAAGAGGTCGTTTAGCGAGTGAACAGCAGTGTGCGCGACTTTCAGGAGTGTGCCTGGAAAGTGCCAGAATCACCAGGAGCATCTGTGCAAAAGCTGCTGCCTCTGTGACCGCATTGAGGCACGTTCGCGTGTCTGCGAGTATATAGACGGCTCTTTCGCGTTCACTCCGAGGGAAACGGTCCGCTATTGCTTCTGTGCGCACAGACGCGATTCCCTTGTCTCTTGCGAACACAGGGAACTCTGTGCATCCAAATCTACAGGCTAAGGACGCGTCTGCATATGTTTTGGTGAACAATCGAGTGTGCGTGTTCTGACAGCTGCCTCTATGCAGACGTCTCCACAGAGCCACTTCTGAATGCCCCGCAGCCCAGGACTGAATGGATACACTAACAAGTGCACCGGTGTGAGCAACCACATATGCAGAAGGACGTCTTTCATCTCACAGAAGCGCGAACGTCTTGGCGTTCAAGCACATGGCAGAAACAAGGTGTGAACAGATGAGCTGCTGCTATTTTCTCCGTTCGGCATGCTTCGTTGTAGCTCTCTTGCCGGTCGCCGGCTTAGCGGCTTGCTTTGCGCGACTAGCTCTGGGGAGAGAAGGAGATAGCGCCGGAAACCTCGCCTTTTGCCTTCTTCGGCGCTGGAACCTGGTTGCTGCGCCTTCTCTTTGTCCATGTGCACACACACGATTCCTCAGCGAAAACCATGCAGAAACCTTTCCACGAGCACCCAGGGATGTGCACCCAGCACCACGTGCACGCACACGCAGCTAGAGAAAAGCACCTACCTTTTCACACACTGATGCCTAAGCAAACGCGTGGCCACACACACGCACACATCCGCAAGCGCGCCTACTCCCATCTATTGAGGGAAAGACGGACGAGCTCTTTGGTTGCTCTTCACAGGCTTGTCCCTGATCTATAGCTGAGGGCAAACACTTGTGTGCTTGTGGGAGAGCCTGTGTCTTTCCTGGAAGCGTTTGGGAGTTTTGCTCAGACGCGTGTTTCCTCAAGTTCAAGAATCAAGATCTAGGATACCTGCAGACAGGTGCCTGTTTGTGTGGAGACAGTCTGTTTGAAACTGTGTTCCTCAGCGCCCGCTCTTTCTCCCCGTCGCTCCACACGCCTGGGAGTCCCTTTCTTTCTCTCCACAAGCACGTGTGTTGACTTCGTCGCACATGTGCATCTGCACAAGCGTTGAGCTCAGCAGAGCGTGTCTCTTGACACTTGATGTGCGTTGGCTGTGTCTGCCTGCTCCAGTGAAGAGAGAAACGTGAAATCATCTTGGTAGAGGCAACAAAGCAAAAGCGAGGCAGGATTGACATCTGCTCAACAGAGACGGATTCCCTGCGCTGACACAGTTCACAGTTACACGAGAAGCAATCTGAGCGGTCTGTCGACCGGAGACGTGTTTCCCAAGAGGTCGTTTAGCGAGTGAACAGCAGTGTGCGCGACTTTCAGGAGTGTGCCTGGAAAGTGCCAGAATCACCAGGAGCATCTGTGCAAAAGCTGCTGCCTCTGTGACCGCATTGAGGCACGTTCGCGTGTCTGCGAGTATATAGACGGCTCTTTCGCGTTCACTCCGAGGGAAACGGTCCGCTATTGCTTCTGTGCGCACAGACGCGATTCCCTTGTCTCTTGCGAACACAGGGAACTCTGTGCATCCAAATCTACAGGCTAAGGACGCGTCTGCATATGTTTTGGTGAACAATCGAGTGTGCGTGTTCTGACAGCTGCCTCTATGCAGACGTCTCCACAGAGCCACTTCTGAATGCCCCGCAGCCCAGGACTGAATGGATACACTAACAAGTGCACCGGTGTGAGCAACCACATATGCAGAAGGACGTCTTTCATCTCACAGAAGCGCGAACGTCTTGGCGTTCAAGCACATGGCAGAAACAAGGTGTGAACAGATGAGCTGCTGCTATTTTCTCCGTTCGGCATGCTTCGTTGTAGCTCTCTTGCCGGTCGCCGGCTTAGCGGCTTGCTTTGCGCGACTAGCTCTGGGGAGAGAAGGAGATAGCGCCGGAAACCTCGCCTTTTGCCTTCTTCGGCGCTGGAACCTGGTTGCTGCGCCTTCTCTTTGTCCATGTGCACACACACGATTCCTCAGCGAAAACCATGCAGAAACCTTTCCACGAGCACCCAGGGATGTGCACCCAGCACCACGTGCACGCACACGCAGCTAGAGAAAAGCACCTACCTTTTCACACACTGAAGCCTAAGCAAACGCGTGGCCACACACACGCACACATCCGCAAGCGCGCCTACTCCCATCTATTGAGGGAAAGACGGACGAGCAACGTCCTGACAGGCTTGAGGGGAAAAACGTCCGTTGACGGTTGGCGTACTGCACGCCCGCCTACGGGGCTGCAGGGGAATCCACATTTGGAAGGTACCTGAAGATGTGTGCCTGTTCTTGGAGCTCCGCTAGTAGGGTAGCAAAGACACTCGTAGGCAGTACTGAATGCTGCTCCGTGCTACTTCTCCTCCGCTGGCAAATGCTTCACAGTCGCCCTAGGAAAGACGTTTAACAATCGATCTCCAAGAGGAACGAAACACATGATGCCATAAGGCGAAAGAATAGCAGGGCATCTCTTCACAGGCTTGTCCCTGATCTATAGCTGAGGGCAAACACTTGTGTGCTTGTGGGAGAGCCTGTGTCTTTCCTGGAAGCGTTTGGGAGTTTTGCTCAGACGCGTGTTTCCTCAAGTTCAAGAATCAAGATCTAGGATACCTGCAGACAGGTGCCTGTTTGTGTGGAGACAGTCTGTTTGAAACTGTGTTCCTCAGCGCCCGCTCTTTCTCCCCGTCGCTCCACACGCCTGGGAGTCCCTTTCTTTCTCTCCACAAGCACGTGTGTTGACTTCGTCGCACATGTGCATCTGCACAAGCGTTGAGCTCAGCAGAGCGTGTCTCTTGACACTTGATGTGCGTTGGCTGTGTCTGCCTGCTCCAGTGAAGAGAGAAACGGGAAATCATCTTGGTAGAGGCAACAAAGCAAAAGCGAGGCAGGATTGACATCTGCTCAACAGAGACGGATTCCCTGCGCTGACACAGTTCACAGTTACACGAGAAGCAATCTGAGCGGTCCGTCGACCGGAGACGTGTTTCCCAAGAGGTCGTTTAGCGAGTGAACAGCAGTGTGCGCGACTTTCAGGAGTGTGCCTGGAAAGTGCCAGAATCACCAGGAGCATCTGTGCAAAAGCTGCTGCCTCTGTGACCGCATTGAGGCACGTTCGCGTGTCTGCGAGTATATAGACGGCTCTTTCGCGTTCACTCCGAGGGAAACGGTCCGCTATTGCTTCTGTGCGCACAGACGCGATTCCCTTGTCTCTTGCGAACACAGGGAACTCTGTGCATCCAAATCTACAGGCTAAGGACGCGTCTGCATATGTTTTGGTGAACAATCGAGTGTGCGTGTTCTGACAGCTGCCTCTATGCAGACGTCTCCACAGAGCCACTTCTGAATGCCCCGCAGCCCAGGACTGAATGGATACACTAACAAGTGCACCGGTGTGAGCAACCACATATGCAGAAGGACGTCTTTCATCTCACAGAAGCGCGAACGTCTTGGCGTTCAAGCACATGGCAGAAACAAGGTGTGAACAGATGAGCTGCTGCTATTTTCTCCGTTCGGCATGCTTCGTTGTAGCTCTCTTGCCGGTCGCCGGCTTAGCGGCTTGCTTTGCGCGACTAGCTCTGGGGAGAGAAGGAGATAGCGCCGGAAACCTCGCCTTTTGCCTTCTTCGGCGCTGGAACCTGGTTGCTGCGCCTTCTCTTTGTCCATGTGCACACACACGATTCCTCAGCGAAAACCATGCAGAAACCTTTCCACGAGCACCCAGGGATGTGCACCCAGCACCACGTGCACGCACACGCAGCTAGAGAAAAGCACCTACCTTTTCACACACTGATGCCTAAGCAAACGCGTGGCCACACACACGCACACATCCGCAAGCGCGCCTACTCCCATCTATTGAGGGAAAGACGGACGAGCTCTTTGGTTGCTCTTCACAGGCTTGTCCCTGATCTATAGCTGAGGGCAAACACTTGTGTGCTTGTGGGAGAGCCTGTGTCTTTCCTGGAAGCGTTTGGGAGTTTTGCTCAGACGCGTGTTTCCTCAAGTTCAAGAATCAAGATCTAGGATACCTGCAGACAGGTGCCTGTTTGTGTGGAGACAGTCTGTTTGAAACTGTGTTCCTCAGCGCCCGCTCTTTCTCCCCGTCGCTCCACACGCCTGGGAGTCCCTTTCTTTCTCTCCACAAGCACGTGTGTTGACTTCGTCGCACATGTGCATCTGCACAAGCGTTGAGCTCAGCAGAGCGTGTCTCTTGACACTTGATGTGCGTTGGCTGTGTCTGCGTGCTCCAGTGAAGAGAGAAACGGGAAATCATCTTGGTAGAGGCAACAAAGCAAAAGCGAGGCAGGATTGACATCTGCTCAACAGAGACGGATTCCCTGCGCTGACACAGTTCACAGTTACACGAGAAGCAATCTGAGCGGTCCGTCGACCGGAGACGTGTTTCCCAAGAGGTCGTTTAGCGAGTGAACAGCAGTGTGCGCGACTTTCAGGAGTGTGCCTGGAAAGTGCCAGAATCACCAGGAGCATCTGTGCAAAAGCTGCTGCCTCTGTGACCGCATTGAGGCACGTTCGCGTGTCTGCGAGTATATAGACGGCTCTTTCGCGTTCACTCCGAGGGAAACGGTCCGCTATTGCTTCTGTGCGCACAGACGCGATTCCCTTGTCTCTTGCGAACACAGGGAACTCTGTGCATCCAAATCTACAGGCTAAGGACGCGTCTGCATATGTTTTGGTGAACAATCGAGTGTGCGTGTTCTGACAGCTGCCTCTATGCAGACGTCTCCACAGAGCCACTTCTGAATGCCCCGCAGCCCAGGACTGAATGGATACACTAACAAGTGCACCGGTGTGAGCAACCACATATGCAGAAGGACGTCTTTCATCTCACAGAAGCGCGAACGTCTTGGCGTTCAAGCACATGGCAGAAACAAGGTGTGAACAGATGAGCTGCTGCTATTTTCTCCGTTCGGCATGCTTCGTTGTAGCTCTCTTGCCGGTCGCCGGCTTAGCGGCTTGCTTTGCGCGACTAGCTCTGGGGAGAGAAGGAGATAGCGCCGGAAACCTCGCCTTTTGCCTTCTTCGGCGCTGGAACCTGGTTGCTGCGCCTTCTCTTTGTCCATGTGCACACACACGATTCCTCAGCGAAAACCATGCAGAAACCTTTCCACGAGCACCCAGGGATGTGCACCCAGCACCACGTGCACGCACACGCAGCTAGAGAAAAGCACCTACCTTTTCACACACTGAAGCCTAAGCAAACGCGTGGCCACACACACGCACACATCCGCAAGCGCGCCTACTCCCATCTATTGAGGGAAAGACGGACGAGCAACGTCCTGACAGGCTTGAGGGGAAAAACGTCCGTTGACGGTTGGCGTACTGCACGCCCGCCTACGGGGCTGCAGGGGAATCCACATTTGGAAGGTACCTGAAGATGTGTGCCTGTTCTTGGAGCTCCGCTAGTAGGGTAGCAAAGACACTCGTAGGCAGTACTGAATGCTGCTCCGTGCTACTTCTCCTCCGCTGGCAAATGCTTCACAGTCGCCCTAGGAAAGACGTTTAACAATCGATCTCCAAGAGGAACGAAACACATGATGCCATAAGGCGAAAGAATAGCAGGGCATCTCTTCACAGGCTTGTCCCTGATCTATAGCTGAGGGCAAACACTTGTGTGCTTGTGGGAGAGCCTGTGTCTTTCCTGGAAGCGTTTGGGAGTTTTGCTCAGACGCGTGTTTCCTCAAGTTCAAGAATCAAGATCTAGGATACCTGCAGACAGGTGCCTGTTTGTGTGGAGACAGTCTGTTTGAAACTGTGTTCCTCAGCGCCCGCTCTTTCTCCCCGTCGCTCCACACGCCTGGGAGTCCCTTTCTTTCTCTCCACAAGCACGTGTGTTGACTTCGTCGCACATGTGCATCTGCACAAGCGTTGAGCTCAGCAGAGCGTGTCTCTTGACACTTGATGTGCGTTGGCTGTGTCTGCCTGCTCCAGTGAAGAGAGAAACGGGAAATCATCTTGGTAGAGGCAACAAAGCAAAAGCGAGGCAGGATTGACATCTGCTCAACAGAGACGGATTCCCTGCGCTGACACAGTTCACAGTTACACGAGAAGCAATCTGAGCGGTCCGTCGACCGGAGACGTGTTTCCCAAGAGGTCGTTTAGCGAGTGAACAGCAGTGTGCGCGACTTTCAGGAGTGTGCCTGGAAAGTGCCAGAATCACCAGGAGCATCTGTGCAAAAGCTGCTGCCTCTGTGACCGCATTGAGGCACGTTCGCGTGTCTGCGAGTATATAGACGGCTCTTTCGCGTTCACTCCGAGGGAAACGGTCCGCTATTGCTTCTGTGCGCACAGACGCGATTCCCTTGTCTCTTGCGAACACAGGGAACTCTGTGCATCCAAATCTACAGGCTAAGGACGCGTCTGCATATGTTTTGGTGAACAATCGAGTGTGCGTGTTCTGACAGCTGCCTCTATGCAGACGTCTCCACAGAGCCACTTCTGAATGCCCCGCAGCCCAGGACTGAATGGATACACTAACAAGTGCACCGGTGTGAGCAACCACATATGCAGAAGGACGTCTTTCATCTCACAGAAGCGCGAACGTCTTGGCGTTCAAGCACATGGCAGAAACAAGGTGTGAACAGATGAGCTGCTGCTATTTTCTCCGTTCGGCATGCTTCGTTGTAGCTCTCTTGCCGGTCGCCGGCTTAGCGGCTTGCTTTGCGCGACTAGCTCTGGGGAGAGAAGGAGATAGCGCCGGAAACCTCGCCTTTTGCTTTCTTCGGCGCTGGAACCTGGTTGCTGCGCCTTCTCTTTGTCCATGTGCACACACACGATTCCTCAGCGAAAACCATGCAGAAACCTTTCCACGAGCACCCAGGGATGTGCACCCAGCACCACGTGCACGCACACGCAGCTAGAGAAAAGCACCTACCTTTTCACACACTGATGCCTAAGCAAACGCGTGGCCACACACACGCACACATCCGCAAGCGCGCCTACTCCCATCTATTGAGGGAAAGACGGACGAGCTCTTTGGTTGCTCTTCACAGGCTTGTCCCTGATCTATAGCTGAGGGCAAACACTTGTGTGCTTGTGGGAGAGCCTGTGTCTTTCCTGGAAGCGTTTGGGAGTTTTGCTCAGACGCGTGTTTCCTCAAGTTCAAGAATCAAGATCTAGGATACCTGCAGACAGGTGCCTGTTTGTGTGGAGACAGTCTGTTTGAAACTGTGTTCCTCAGCGCCCGCTCTTTCTCCCCGTCGCTCCACACGCCTGGGAGTCCCTTTCTTTCTCTCCACAAGCACGTGTGTTGACTTCGTCGCACATGTGCATCTGCACAAGCGTTGAGCTCAGCAGAGCGTGTCTCTTGACACTTGATGTGCGTTGGCTGTGTCTGCGTGCTCCAGTGAAGAGAGAAACGGGAAATCATCTTGGTAGAGGCAACAAAGCAAAAGCGAGGCAGGATTGACATCTGCTCAACAGAGACGGATTCCCTGCGCTGACACAGTTCACAGTTACACGAGAAGCAATCTGAGCGGTCCGTCGACCGGAGACGTGTTTCCCAAGAGGTCGTTTAGCGAGTGAACAGCAGTGTGCGCGACTTTCAGGAGTGTGCCTGGAAAGTGCCAGAATCACCAGGAGCATCTGTGCAAAAGCTGCTGCCTCTGTGACCGCATTGAGGCACGTTCGCGTGTCTGCGAGTATATAGACGGCTCTTTCGCGTTCACTCCGAGGGAAACGGTCCGCTATTGCTTCTGTGCGCACAGACGCGATTCCCTTGTCTCTTGCGAACACAGGGAACTCTGTGCATCCAAATCTACAGGCTAAGGACGCGTCTGCATATGTTTTGGTGAACAATCGAGTGTGCGTGTTCTGACAGCTGCCTCTATGCAGACGTCTCCACAGAGCCACTTCTGAATGCCCCGCAGCCCAGGACTGAATGGATACACTAACAAGTGCACCGGTGTGAGCAACCACATATGCAGAAGGACGTCTTTCATCTCACAGAAGCGCGAACGTCTTGGCGTTCAAGCACATGGCAGAAACAAGGTGTGAACAGATGAGCTGCTGCTATTTTCTCCGTTCGGCATGCTTCGTTGTAGCTCTCTTGCCGGTCGCCGGCTTAGCGGCTTGCTTTGCGCGACTAGCTCTGGGGAGAGAAGGAGATAGCGCCGGAAACCTCGCCTTTTGCCTTCTTCGGCGCTGGAACCTGGTTGCTGCGCCTTCTCTTTGTCCATGTGCACACACACGATTCCTCAGCGAAAACCATGCAGAAACCTTTCCACGAGCACCCAGGGATGTGCACCCAGCACCACGTGCACGCACACGCAGCTAGAGAAAAGCACCTACCTTTTCACACACTGAAGCCTAAGCAAACGCGTGGCCACACACACGCACACATCCGCAAGCGCGCCTACTCCCATCTATTGAGGGAAAGACGGACGAGCAACGTCCTGACAGGCTTGAGGGGAAAAACGTCCGTTGACGGTTGGCGTACTGCACGCCCGCCTACGGGGCTGCAGGGGAATCCACATTTGGAAGGTACCTGAAGATGTGCGCCTGTTCTTGGAGCTCCGCTAGTAGGGTAGCAAAGACACTCGTAGGCAGTACTGAATGCTGCTCCGTGCTACTTCTCCTCCGCTGGCAAATGCTTCACAGTCGCCCTAGGAAAGACGTTTAACAATCGATCTCCAAGAGGAACGAAACACATGATGCCATAAGGCGAAAGAATAGCAGGGCATCTCTTCACAGGCTTGTCCCTGATCTATAGCTGAGGGCAAACACTTGTGTGCTTGTGGGAGAGCCTGTGTCTTTCCTGGAAGCGTTTGGGAGTTTTGCTCAGACGCGTGTTTCCTCAAGTTCAAGAATCAAGATCTAGGATACCTGCAGACAGGTGCCTGTTTGTGTGGAGACAGTCTGTTTGAAACTGTGTTCCTCAGCGCCCGCTCTTTCTCCCCGTCGCTCCACACGCCTGGGAGTCCCTTTCTTTCTCTCCACAAGCACGTGTGTTGACTTCGTCGCACATGTGCATCTGCACAAGCGTTGAGCTCAGCAGAGCGTGTCTCTTGACACTTGATGTGCGTTGGCTGTGTCTGCCTGCTCCAGTGAAGAGAGAAACGGGAAATCATCTTGGTAGAGGCAACAAAGCAAAAGCGAGGCAGGATTGACATCTGCTCAACAGAGACGGATTCCCTGCGCTGACACAGTTCACAGTTACACGAGAAGCAATCTGAGCGGTCCGTCGACCGGAGACGTGTTTCCCAAGAGGTCGTTTAGCGAGTGAACAGCAGTGTGCGCGACTTTCAGGAGTGTGCCTGGAAAGTGCCAGAATCACCAGGAGCATCTGTGCAAAAGCTGCTGCCTCTGTGACCGCATTGAGGCACGTTCGCGTGTCTGCGAGTATATAGACGGCTCTTTCGCGTTCACTCCGAGGGAAACGGTCCGCTATTGCTTCTGTGCGCACAGACGCGATTCCCTTGTCTCTTGCGAACACAGGGAACTCTGTGCATCCAAATCTACAGGCTAAGGACGCGTCTGCATATGTTTTGGTGAACAATCGAGTGTGCGTGTTCTGACAGCTGCCTCTATGCAGACGTCTCCACAGAGCCACTTCTGAATGCCCCGCAGCCCAGGACTGAATGGATACACTAACAAGTGCACCGGTGTGAGCAACCACATATGCAGAAGGACGTCTTTCATCTCACAGAAGCGCGAACGTCTTGGCGTTCAAGCACATGGCAGAAACAAGGTGTGAACAGATGAGCTGCTGCTATTTTCTCCGTTCGGCATGCTTCGTTGTAGCTCTCTTGCCGGTCGCCGGCTTAGCGGCTTGCTTTGCGCGACTAGCTCTGGGGAGAGAAGGAGATAGCGCCGGAAACCTCGCCTTTTGCCTTCTTCGGCGCTGGAACCTGGTTGCTGCGCCTTCTCTTTGTCCATGTGCACACACACGATTCCTCAGCGAAAACCATGCAGAAACCTTTCCACGAGCACCCAGGGATGTGCACCCAGCACCACGTGCACGCACACGCAGCTAGAGAAAAGCACCTACCTTTTCACACACTGATGCCTAAGCAAACGCGTGGCCACACACACGCACACATCCGCAAGCGCGCCTACTCCCATCTATTGAGGGAAAGACGGACGAGCTCTTTGGTTGCTCTTCACAGGCTTGTCCCTGATCTATAGCTGAGGGCAAACACTTGTGTGCTTGTGGGAGAGCCTGTGTCTTTCCTGGAAGCGTTTGGGAGTTTTGCTCAGACGCGTGTTTCCTCAAGTTCAAGAATCAAGATCTAGGCTACCTGCAGACAGGTGCCTGTTTGTGTGGAGACAGTCTGTTTGAAACTGTGTTCCTCAGCGCCCGCTCTTTCTCCCCGTCGCTCCACACGCCTGGGAGTCCCTTTCTTTCTCTCCACAAGCACGTGTGTTGACTTCGTCGCACATGTGCATCTGCACAAGCGTTGAGCTCAGCAGAGCGTGTCTCTTGACACTTGATGTGCGTTGGCTGTGTCTGCGTGCTCCAGTGAAGAGAGAAACGGGAAATCATCTTGGTAGAGGCAACAAAGCAAAAGCGAGGCAGGATTGACATCTGCTCAACAGAGACGGATTCCCTGCGCTGACACAGTTCACAGTTACACGAGAAGCAATCTGAGCGGTCCGTCGACCGGAGACGTGTTTCCCAAGAGGTCGTTTAGCGAGTGAACAGCAGTGTGCGCGACTTTCAGGAGTGTGCCTGGAAAGTGCCAGAATCACCAGGAGCATCTGTGCAAAAGCTGCTGCCTCTGTGACCGCATTGAGGCACGTTCGCGTGTCTGCGAGTATATAGACGGCTCTTTCGCGTTCACTCCGAGGGAAACGGTCCGCTATTGCTTCTGTGCGCACAGACGCGATTCCCTTGTCTCTTGCGAACACAGGGAACTCTGTGCATCCAAATCTACAGGCTAAGGACGCGTCTGCATATGTTTTGGTGAACAATCGAGTGTGCGTGTTCTGACAGCTGCCTCTATGCAGACGTCTCCACAGAGCCACTTCTGAATGCCCCGCAGCCCAGGACTGAATGGATACACTAACAAGTGCACCGGTGTGAGCAACCACATATGCAGAAGGACGTCTTTCATCTCACAGAAGCGCGAACGTCTTGGCGTTCAAGCACATGGCAGAAACAAGGTGTGAACAGATGAGCTGCTGCTATTTTCTCCGTTCGGCATGCTTCGTTGTAGCTCTCTTGCCGGTCGCCGGCTTAGCGGCTTGCTTTGCGCGACTAGCTCTGGGGAGAGAAGGAGATAGCGCCGGAAACCTCGCCTTTTGCCTTCTTCGGCGCTGGAACCTGGTTGCTGCGCCTTCTCTTTGTCCATGTGCACACACACGATTCCTCAGCGAAAACCATGCAGAAACCTTTCCACGAGCACCCAGGGATGTGCACCCAGCACCACGTGCACGCACACGCAGCTAGAGAAAAGCACCTACCTTTTCACACACTGAAGCCTAAGCAAACGCGTGGCCACACACACGCACACATCCGCAAGCGCGCCTACTCCCATCTATTGAGGGAAAGACGGACGAGCTCTTTGGTTGCTCTTCACAGGCTTGTCCCTGATCTATAGCTGAGGGCAAACACTTGTGTGCTTGTGGGAGAGCCTGTGTCTTTCCTGGAAGCGTTTGGGAGTTTTGCTCAGACGCGTGTTTCCTCAAGTTCAAGAATCAAGATCTAGGATACCTGCAGACAGGTGCCTGTTTGTGTGGAGACAGTCTGTTTGAAACTGTGTTCCTCAGCGCCCGCTCTTTCTCCCCGTCGCTCCACACGCCTGGGAGTCCCTTTCTTTCTCTCCACAAGCACGTGTGTTGACTTCGTCGCACATGTGCATCTGCACAAGCGTTGAGCTCAGCAGAGCGTGTCTCTTGACACTTGATGTGCGTTGGCTGTGTCTGCGTGCTCCAGTGAAGAGAGAAACGGGAAATCATCTTGGTAGAGGCAACAAAGCAAAAGCGAGGCAGGATTGACATCTGCTCAACAGAGACGGATTCCCTGCGCTGACACAGTTCACAGTTACACGAGAAGCAATCTGAGCGGTCCGTCGACCGGAGACGTGTTTCCCAAGAGGTCGTTTAGCGAGTGAACAGCAGTGTGCGCGACTTTCAGGAGTGTGCCTGGAAAGTGCCAGAATCACCAGGAGCATCTGTGCAAAAGCTGCTGCCTCTGTGACCGCATTGAGGCACGTTCGCGTGTCTGCGAGTATATAGACGGCTCTTTCGCGTTCACTCCGAGGGAAACGGTCCGCTATTGCTTCTGTGCGCACAGACGCGATTCCCTTGTCTCTTGCGAACACAGGGAACTCTGTGCATCCAAATCTACAGGCTAAGGACGCGTCTGCATATGTTTTGGTGAACAATCGAGTGTGCGTGTTCTGACAGCTGCCTCTATGCAGACGTCTCCACAGAGCCACTTCTGAATGCCCCGCAGCCCAGGACTGAATGGATACACTAACAAGTGCACCGGTGTGAGCAACCACATATGCAGAAGGACGTCTTTCATCTCACAGAAGCGCGAACGTCTTGGCGTTCAAGCACATGGCAGAAACAAGGTGTGAACAGATGAGCTGCTGCTATTTTCTCCGTTCGGCATGCTTCGTTGTAGCTCTCTTGCCGGTCGCCGGCTTAGCGGCTTGCTTTGCGCGACTAGGTCTGGGGAGAGAAGGAGATAGCGCCGGAAACCTCGCCTTTTGCCTTCTTCGGCGCTGGAACCTGGTTGCTGCGCCTTCTCTTTGTCCATGTGCACACACACGATTCCTCAGCGAAAACCATGCAGAAACCTTTCCACGAGCACCCAGGGATGTGCACCCAGCACCACGTGCACGCACACGCAGCTAGAGAAAAGCACCTACCTTTTCACACACTGATGCCTAAGCAAACGCGTGGCCACACACACGCACACATCCGCAAGCGCGCCTACTCCCATCTATTGAGGGAAAGACGGACGAGCTCTTTGGTTGCTCTTCACAGGCTTGTCCCTGATCTATAGCTGAGGGCAAACACTTGTGTGCTTGTGGGAGAGCCTGTGTCTTTCCTGGAAGCGTTTGGGAGTTTTGCTCAGACGCGTGTTTCCTCAAGTTCAAGAATCAAGATCTAGGATACCTGCAGACAGGTGCCTGTTTGTGTGGAGACAGTCTGTTTGAAACTGTGTTCCTCAGCGCCCGCTCTTTCTCCCCGTCGCTCCACACGCCTGGGAGTCCCTTTCTTTCTCTCCACAAGCACGTGTGTTGACTTCGTCGCACATGTGCATCTGCACAAGCGTTGAGCTCAGCAGAGCGTGTCTCTTGACACTTGAAGTGCGTTGGCTGTGTCTGCCTGCTCCAGTGAAGAGAGAAACGGGAAATCATCTTGGTAGAGGCAACAAAGCAAAAGCGAGGCAGGATTGACATCTGCTCAACAGAGACGGATTCCCTGCGCTGACACAGTTCACAGTTACACGAGAAGCAATCTGAGCGGTCCGTCGACCGGAGACGTGTTTCCCAAGAGGTCGTTTAGCGAGTGAACAGCAGTGTGCGCGACTTTCAGGAGTGTGCCTGGAAAGTGCCAGAATCACCAGGAGCATCTGTGCAAAAGCTGCTGCCTCTGTGACCGCATTGAGGCACGTTCGCGTGTCTGCGAGTATATAGACGGCTCTTTCGCGTTCACTCCGAGGGAAACGGTCCGCTATTGCTTCTGTGCGCACAGACGCGATTCCCTTGTCTCTTGCGAACACAGGGAACTCTGTGCATCCAAATCTACAGGCTAAGGACGCGTCTGCATATGTTTTGGTGAACAATCGAGTGTGCGTGTTCTGACAGCTGCCTCTATGCAGACGTCTCCACAGAGCCACTTCTGAATGCCCCGCAGCCCAGGACTGAATGGATACACTAACAAGTGCACCGGTGTGAGCAACCACATATGCAGAAGGACGTCTTTCATCTCACAGAAGCGCGAACGTCTTGGCGTTCAAGCACATGGCAGAAACAAGGTGTGAACAGATGAGCTGCTGCTATTTTCTCCGTTCGGCATGCTTCGTTGTAGCTCTCTTGCCGGTCGCCGGCTTAGCGGCTTGCTTTGCGCGACTAGCTCTGGGGAGAGAAGGAGATAGCGCCGGAAACCTCGCCTTTTGCCTTCTTCGGCGCTGGAACCTGGTTGCTGCGCCTTCTCTTTGTCCATGTGCACACACACGATTCCTCAGCGAAAACCATGCAGAAACCTTTCCACGAGCACCCAGGGATGTGCACCCAGCACCACGTGCACGCACACGCAGCTAGAGAAAAGCACCTACCTTTTCACACACTGATGCCTAAGCAAACGCGTGGCCACACACACGCACACATCCGCAAGCGCGCCTACTCCCATCTATTGAGGGAAAGACGGACGAGCTCTTTGGTTGCTCTTCACAGGCTTGTCCCTGATCTATAGCTGAGGGCAAACACTTGTGTGCTTGTGGGAGAGCCTGTGTCTTTCCTGGAAGCGTTTGGGAGTTTTGCTCAGACGCGTGTTTCCTCAAGTTCAAGAATCAAGATCTAGGATACCTGCAGACAGGTGCCTGTTTGTGTGGAGACAGTCTGTTTGAAACTGTGTTCCTCAGCGCCCGCTCTTTCTCCCCGTCGCTCCACACGCCTGGGAGTCCCTTTCTTTCTCTCCACAAGCACGTGTGTTGACTTCGTCGCACATGTGCATCTGCACAAGCGTTGAGCTCAGCAGAGCGTGTCTCTTGACACTTGATGTGCGTTGGCTGTGTCTGCGTGCTCCAGTGAAGAGAGAAACGGGAAATCATCTTGGTAGAGGCAACAAAGCAAAAGCGAGGCAGGATTGACATCTGCTCAACAGAGACGGATTCCCTGCGCTGACACAGTTCACAGTTACACGAGAAGCAATCTGAGCGGTCCGTCGACCGGAGACGTGTTTCCCAAGAGGTCGTTTAGCGAGTGAACAGCAGTGTGCGCGACTTTCAGGAGTGTGCCTGGAAAGTGCCAGAATCACCAGGAGCATCTGTGCAAAAGCTGCTGCCTCTGTGACCGCATTGAGGCACGTTCGCGTGTCTGCGAGTATATAGACGGCTCTTTCGCGTTCACTCCGAGGGAAACGGTCCGCTATTGCTTCTGTGCGCACAGACGCGATTCCCTTGTCTCTTGCGAACACAGGGAACTCTGTGCATCCAAATCTACAGGCTAAGGACGCGTCTGCATATGTTTTGGTGAACAATCGAGTGTGCGTGTTCTGACAGCTGCCTCTATGCAGACGTCTCCACAGAGCCACTTCTGAATGCCCCGCAGCCCAGGACTGAATGGATACACTAACAAGTGCACCGGTGTGAGCAACCACATATGCAGAAGGACGTCTTTCATCTCACAGAAGCGCGAACGTCTTGGCGTTCAAGCACATGGCAGAAACAAGGTGTGAACAGATGAGCTGCTGCTATTTTCTCCGTTCGGCATGCTTCGTTGTAGCTCTCTTGCCGGTCGCCGGCTTAGCGGCTTGCTTTGCGCGACTAGGTCTGGGGAGAGAAGGAGATAGCGCCGGAAACCTCGCCTTTTGCCTTCTTCGGCGCTGGAACCTGGTTGCTGCGCCTTCTCTTTGTCCATGTGCACACACACGATTCCTCAGCGAAAACCATGCAGAAACCTTTCCACGAGCACCCAGGGATGTGCACCCAGCACCACGTGCACGCACACGCAGCTAGAGAAAAGCACCTACCTTTTCACACACTGATGCCTAAGCAAACGCGTGGCCACACACACGCACACATCCGCAAGCGCGCCTACTCCCATCTATTGAGGGAAAGACGGACGAGCTCTTTGGTTGCTCTTCACAGGCTTGTCCCTGATCTATAGCTGAGGGCAAACACTTGTGTGCTTGTGGGAGAGCCTGTGTCTTTCCTGGAAGCGTTTGGGAGTTTTGCTCAGACGCGTGTTTCCTCAAGTTCAAGAATCAAGATCTAGGATACCTGCAGACAGGTGCCTGTTTGTGTGGAGACAGTCTGTTTGAAACTGTGTTCCTCAGCGCCCGCTCTTTCTCCCCGTCGCTCCACACGCCTGGGAGTCCCTTTCTTTCTCTCCACAAGCACGTGTGTTGACTTCGTCGCACATGTGCATCTGCACAAGCGTTGAGCTCAGCAGAGCGTGTCTCTTGACACTTGAAGTGCGTTGGCTGTGTCTGCGTGCTCCAGTGAAGAGAGAAACGGGAAATCATCTTGGTAGAGGCAACAAAGCAAAAGCGAGGCAGGATTGACATCTGCTCAACAGAGACGGATTCCCTGCGCTGACACAGTTCACAGTTACACGAGAAGCAATCTGAGCGGTCCGTCGACCGGAGACGTGTTTCCCAAGAGGTCGTTTAGCGAGTGAACAGCAGTGTGCGCGACTTTCAGGAGTGTGCCTGGAAAGTGCCAGAATCACCAGGAGCATCTGTGCAAAAGCTGCTGCCTCTGTGACCGCATTGAGGCACGTTCGCGTGTCTGCGAGTATATAGACGGCTCTTTCGCGTTCACTCCGAGGGAAACGGTCCGCTATTGCTTCTGTGCGCACAGACGCGATTCCCTTGTCTCTTGCGAACACAGGGAACTCTGTGCATCCAAATCTACAGGCTAAGGACGCGTCTGCATATGTTTTGGTGAACAATCGAGTGTGCGTGTTCTGACAGCTGCCTCTATGCAGACGTCTCCACAGAGCCACTTCTGAATGCCCCGCAGCCCAGGACTGAATGGATACACTAACAAGTGCACCGGTGTGAGCAACCACATATGCAGAAGGACGTCTTTCATCTCACAGAAGCGCGAACGTCTTGGCGTTCAAGCACATGGCAGAAACAAGGTGTGAACAGATGAGCTGCTGCTATTTTCTCCGTTCGGCATGCTTCGTTGTAGCTCTCTTGCCGGTCGCCGGCTTAGCGGCTTGCTTTGCGCGACTAGCTCTGGGGAGAGAAGGAGATAGCGCCGGAAACCTCGCCTTTTGCCTTCTTCGGCGCTGGAACCTGGTTGCTGCGCCTTCTCTTTGTCCATGTGCACACACACGATTCCTCAGCGAAAACCATGCAGAAACCTTTCCACGAGCACCCAGGGATGTGCACCCAGCACCACGTGCACGCACACGCAGCTAGAGAAAAGCACCTACCTTTTCACACACTGATGCCTAAGCAAACGCGTGGCCACACACACGCACACATCCGCAAGCGCGCCTACTCCCATCTATTGAGGGAAAGACGGACGAGCTCTTTGGTTGCTCTTCACAGGCTTGTCCCTGATCTATAGCTGAGGGCAAACACTTGTGTGCTTGTGGGAGAGCCTGTGTCTTTCCTGGAAGCGTTTGGGAGTTTTGCTCAGACGCGTGTTTCCTCAAGTTCAAGAATCAAGATCTAGGATACCTGCAGACAGGTGCCTGTTTGTGTGGAGACAGTCTGTTTGAAACTGTGTTCCTCAGCGCCCGCTCTTTCTCCCCGTCGCTCCACACGCCTGGGAGTCCCTTTCTTTCTCTCCACAAGCACGTGTGTTGACTTCGTCGCACATGTGCATCTGCACAAGCGTTGAGCTCAGCAGAGCGTGTCTCTTGACACTTGATGTGCGTTGGCTGTGTCTGCCTGCTCCAGTGAAGAGAGAAACGGGAAATCATCTTGGTAGAGGCAACAAAGCAAAAGCGAGGCAGGATTGACATCTGCTCAACAGAGACGGATTCCCTGCGCTGACACAGTTCACAGTTACACGAGAAGCAATCTGAGCGGTCCGTCGACCGGAGACGTGTTTCCCAAGAGGTCGTTTAGCGAGTGAACAGCAGTGTGCGCGACTTTCAGGAGTGTGCCTGGAAAGTGCCAGAATCACCAGGAGCATCTGTGCAAAAGCTGCTGCCTCTGTGACCGCATTGAGGCACGTTCGCGTGTCTGCGAGTATATAGACGGCTCTTTCGCGTTCACTCCGAGGGAAACGGTCCGCTATTGCTTCTGTGCGCACAGACGCGATTCCCTTGTCTCTTGCGAACACAAGGAACTCTGTGCATCCAAATCTACAGGCTAAGGACGCGTCTGCATATGTTTTGGTGAACAATCGAGTGTGCGTGTTCTGACAGCTGCCTCTATGCAGACGTCTCCACAGAGCCACTTCTGAATGCCCCGCAGCCCAGGACTGAATGGATACACTAACAAGTGCACCGGTGTGAGCAACCACATATGCAGAAGGACGTCTTTCATCTCACAGAAGCGCGAACGTCTTGGCGTTCAAGCACATGGCAGAAACAAGGTGTGAACAGATGAGCTGCTGCTATTTTCTCCGTTCGGCATGCTTCGTTGTAGCTCTCTTGCCGGTCGCCGGCTTAGCGGCTTGCTTTGCGCGACTAGCTCTGGGGAGAGAAGGAGATAGCGCCGGAAACCTCGCCTTTTGCCTTCTTCGGCGCTGGAACCTGGTTGCTGCGCCTTCTCTTTGTCCATGTGCACACACACGATTCCTCAGCGAAAACCATGCAGAAACCTTTCCACGAGCACCCAGGGATGTGCACCCAGCACCACGTGCACGCACACGCAGCTAGAGAAAAGCACCTACCTTTTCACACACTGATGCCTAAGCAAACGCGTGGCCACACACACGCACACATCCGCAAGCGCGCCTACTCCCATCTATTGAGGGAAAGACGGACGAGCTCTTTGGTTGCTCTTCACAGGCTTGTCCCTGATCTATAGCTGAGGGCAAACACTTGTGTGCTTGTGGGAGAGCCTGTGTCTTTCCTGGAAGCGTTTGGGAGTTTTGCTCAGACGCGTGTTTCCTCAAGTTCAAGAATCAAGATCTAGGATACCTGCAGACAGGTGCCTGTTTGTGTGGAGACAGTCTGTTTGAAACTGTGTTCCTCAGCGCCCGCTCTTTCTCCCCGTCGCTCCACACGCCTGGGAGTCCCTTTCTTTCTCTCCACAAGCACGTGTGTTGACTTCGTCGCACATGTGCATCTGCACAAGCGTTGAGCTCAGCAGAGCGTGTCTCTTGACACTTGATGTGCGTTGGCTGTGTCTGCCTGCTCCAGTGAAGAGAGAAACGGGAAATCATCTTGGTAGAGGCAACAAAGCAAAAGCGAGGCAGGATTGACATCTGCTCAACAGAGACGGATTCCCTGCGCTGACACAGTTCACAGTTACACGAGAAGCAATCTGAGCGGTCCGTCGACCGGAGACGTGTTTCCCAAGAGGTCGTTTAGCGAGTGAACAGCAGTGTGCGCGACTTTCAGGAGTGTGCCTGGAAAGTGCCAGAATCACCAGGAGCATCTGTGCAAAAGCTGCTGCCTCTGTGACCGCATTGAGGCACGTTCGCGTGTCTGCGAGTATATAGACGACTCTTTCGCGTTCACTCCGAGGGAAAGGGTCCGCTATTGCTTCTGTGCGCACAGACGCGATTCCCTTGTCTCTTGCGAACACAGGGAACTCTGTGCATCCAAATCTACAGGCTAAGGACGCGTCTGCATATGTTTTGGTGAACAATCGAGTGTGCGTGTTCTGACAGCTGCCTCTATGCAGACGTCTCCACAGAGCCACTTCTGAATGCCCCGCAGCCCAGGACTGAATGGATACACTAACAAGTGCACCGGTGTGAGCAACCACATATGCAGAAGGACGTCTTTCATCTCACAGAAGCGCGAACGTCTTGGCGTTCAAGCACATGGCAGAAACAAGGTGTGAACAGATGAGCTGCTGCTATTTTCTCCGTTCGGCATGCTTCGTTGTAGCTCTCTTGCCGGTCGCCGGCTTAGCGGCTTGCTTTGCGCGACTAGCTCTGGGGAGAGAAGGAGATAGCGCCGGAAACCTCGCCTTTTGCCTTCTTCGGCGCTGGAACCTGGTTGCTGCGCCTTCTCTTTGTCCATGTGCACACACACGATTCCTCAGCGAAAACCATGCAGAAACCTTTCCACGAGCACCCAGGGATGTGCACCCAGCACCACGTGCACGCACACGCAGCTAGAGAAAAGCACCTACCTTTTCACACACTGATGCCTAAGCAAACGCGTGGCCACACACACGCACACATCCGCAAGCGCGCCTACTCCCATCTATTGAGGGAAAGACGGACGAGCTCTTTGGTTGCTCTTCACAGGCTTGTCCCTGATCTATAGCTGAGGGCAAACACTTGTGTGCTTGTGGGAGAGCCTGTGTCTTTCCTGGAAGCGTTTGGGAGTTTTGCTCAGACGCGTGTTTCCTCAAGTTCAAGAATCAAGATCTAGGATACCTGCAGACAGGTGCCTGTTTGTGTGGAGACAGTCTGTTTGAAACTGTGTTCCTCAGCGCCCGCTCTTTCTCCCCGTCGCTCCACACGCCTGGGAGTCCCTTTCTTTCTCTCCACAAGCACGTGTGTTGACTTCGTCGCACATGTGCATCTGCACAAGCGTTGAGCTCAGCAGAGCGTGTCTCTTGACACTTGATGTGCGTTGGCTGTGTCTGCCTGCTCCAGTGAAGAGAGAAACGGGAAATCATCTTGGTAGAGGCAACAAAGCAAAAGCGAGGCAGGATTGACATCTGCTCAACAGAGACGGATTCCCTGCGCTGACACAGTTCACAGTTACACGAGAAGCAATCTGAGCGGTCCGTCGACCGGAGACGTGTTTCCCAAGAGGTCGTTTAGCGAGTGAACAGCAGTGTGCGCGACTTTCAGGAGTGTGCCTGGAAAGTGCCAGAATCACCAGGAGCATCTGTGCAAAAGCTGCTGCCTCTGTGACCGCATTGAGGCACGTTCGCGTGTCTGCGAGTATATAGACGGCTCTTTCGCGTTCACTCCGAGGGAAACGGTCCGCTATTGCTTCTGTGCGCACAGACGCGATTCCCTTGTCTCTTGCGAACACAGGGAACTCTGTGCATCCAAATCTACAGGCTAAGGACGCGTCTGCATATGTTTTGGTGAACAATCGAGTGTGCGTGTTCTGACAGCTGCCTCTATGCAGACGTCTCCACAGAGCCACTTCTGAATGCCCCGCAGCCCAGGACTGAATGGATACACTAACAAGTGCACCGGTGTGAGCAACCACATATGCAGAAGGACGTCTTTCATCTCACAGAAGCGCGAACGTCTTGGCGTTCAAGCACATGGCAGAAACAAGGTGTGAACAGATGAGCTGCTGCTATTTTCTCCGTTCGGCATGCTTCGTTGTAGCTCTCTTGCCGGTCGCCGGCTTAGCGGCTTGCTTTGCGCGACTAGCTCTGGGGAGAGAAGGAGATAGCGCCGGAAACCTCGCCTTTTGCCTTCTTCGGCGCTGGAACCTGGTTGCTGCGCCTTCTCTTTGTCCATGTGCACACACACGATTCCTCAGCGAAAACCATGCAGAAACCTTTCCACGAGCACCCAGGGATGTGCACCCAGCACCACGTGCACGCACACGCAGCTAGAGAAAAGCACCTACCTTTTCACACACTGATGCCTAAGCAAACGCGTGGCCACACACACGCACACATCCGCAAGCGCGCCTACTCCCATCTATTGAGGGAAAGACGGACGAGCAACGTCCTGACAGGCTTGAGGGGAAAAACGTCCGTTGACGGTTGGCGTACTGCACGCCCGCCTACGGGGCTGCAGGGGAATCCACATTTGGAAGGTACCTGAAGATGTGTGCCTGTTCTTGGAGCTCCGCTAGTAGGGTAGCAAAGACACTCGTAGGCAGTACTGAATGCTGCTCCGTGCTACTTCTCCTCCGCTGGCAAATGCTTCACAGTCGCCCGAGGAAAGACGTTTAACAATCGATCTCCAAGAGGAACGAAACACATGATGCCATAAGGCGAAAGAATAGCAGGGCATCTCTTCACAGGCTTGTCCCTGATCTATAGCTGAGGGCAAACACTTGTGTGCTTGTGGGAGAGCCTGTGTCTTTCCTGGAAGCGTTTGGGAGTTTTGCTCAGACGCGTGTTTCCTCAAGTTCAAGAATCAAGATCTAGGATACCTGCAGACAGGTGCCTGTTTGTGTGGAGACAGTCTGTTTGAAACTGTGTTCCTCAGCGCCCGCTCTTTCTCCCCGTCGCTCCACACGCCTGGGAGTCCCTTTCTTTCTCTCCACAAGCACGTGTGTTGACTTCGTCGCACATGTGCATCTGCACAAGCGTTGAGCTCAGCAGAGCGTGTCTCTTGACACTTGATGTGCGTTGGCTGTGTCTGCCTGCTCCAGTGAAGAGAGAAACGGGAAATCATCTTGGTAGAGGCAACAAAGCAAAAGCGAGGCAGGATTGACATCTGCTCAACAGAGACGGATTCCCTGCGCTGACACAGTTCACAGTTACACGAGAAGCAATCTGAGCGGTCCGTCGACCGGAGACGTGTTTCCCAAGAGGTCGTTTAGCGAGTGAACAGCAGTGTGCGCGACTTTCAGGAGTGTGCCTGGAAAGTGCCAGAATCACCAGGAGCATCTGTGCAAAAGCTGCTGCCTCTGTGACCGCATTGAGGCACGTTCGCGTGTCTGCGAGTATATAGACGGCTCTTTCGCGTTCACTCCGAGGGAAACGGTCCGCTATTGCTTCTGTGCGCACAGACGCGATTCCCTTGTCTCTTGCGAACACAGGGAACTCTGTGCATCCAAATCTACAGGCTAAGGACGCGTCTGCATATGTTTTGGTGAACAATCGAGTGTGCGTGTTCTGACAGCTGCCTCTATGCAGACGTCTCCACAGAGCCACTTCTGAATGCCCCGCAGCCCAGGACTGAATGGATACACTAACAAGTGCACCGGTGTGAGCAACCACATATGCAGAAGGACGTCTTTCATCTCACAGAAGCGCGAACGTCTTGGCGTTCAAGCACATGGCAGAAACAAGGTGTGAACAGATGAGCTGCTGCTATTTTCTCCGTTCGGCATGCTTCGTTGTAGCTCTCTTGCCGGTCGCCGGCTTAGCGGCTTGCTTTGCGCGACTAGCTCTGGGGAGAGAAGGAGATAGCGCCGGAAACCTCGCCTTTTGCCTTCTTCGGCGCTGGAACCTGGTTGCTGCGCCTTCTCTTTGTCCATGTGCACACACACGATTCCTCAGCGAAAACCATGCAGAAACCTTTCCACGAGCACCCAGGGATGTGCACCCAGCACCACGTGCACGCACACGCAGCTAGAGAAAAGCACCTACCTTTTCACACACTGATGCCTAAGCAAACGCGTGGCCACACACACGCACACATCCGCAAGCGCGCCTACTCCCATCTATTGAGGGAAAGACGGACGAGCTCTTTGGTTGCTCTTCACAGGCTTGTCCCTGATCTATAGCTGAGGGCAAACACTTGTGTGCTTGTGGGAGAGCCTGTGTCTTTCCTGGAAGCGTTTGGGAGTTTTGCTCAGACGCGTGTTTCCTCAAGTTCAAGAATCAAGATCTAGGATACCTGCAGACAGGTGCCTGTTTGTGTGGAGACAGTCTGTTTGAAACTGTGTTCCTCAGCGCCCGCTCTTTCTCCCCGTCGCTCCACACGCCTGGGAGTCCCTTTCTTTCTCTCCACAAGCACGTGTGTTGACTTCGTCGCACATGTGCATCTGCACAAGCGTTGAGCTCAGCAGAGCGTGTCTCTTGACACTTGATGTGCGTTGGCTGTGTCTGCCTGCTCCAGTGAAGAGAGAAACGGGAAATCATCTTGGTAGAGGCAACAAAGCAAAAGCGAGGCAGGATTGACATCTGCTCAACAGAGACGGATTCCCTGCGCTGACACAGTTCACAGTTACACGAGAAGCAATCTGAGCGGTCCATCGACCGGAGACGTGTTTCCCAAGAGGTCGTTTAGCGAGTGAACAGCAGTGTGCGCGACTTTCAGGAGTGTGCCTGGAAAGTGCCAGAATCACCAGGAGCATCTGTGCAAAAGCTGCTGCCTCTGTGACCGCATTGAGGCACGTTCGCGTGTCTGCGAGTATATAGACGGCTCTTTCGCGTTCACTCCGAGGGAAACGGTCCGCTATTGCTTCTGTGCGCACAGACGCGATTCCCTTGTCTCTTGCGAACACAGGGAACTCTGTGCATCCAAATCTACAGGCTAAGGACGCGTCTGCATATGTTTTGGTGAACAATCGAGTGTGCGTGTTCTGACAGCTGCCTCTATGCAGACGTCTCCACAGAGCCACTTCTGAATGCCCCGCAGCCCAGGACTGAATGGATACACTAACAAGTGCACCGGTGTGAGCAACCACATATGCAGAAGGACGTCTTTCATCTCACAGAAGCGCGAACGTCTTGGCGTTCAAGCACATGGCAGAAACAAGGTGTGAACAGATGAGCTGCTGCTATTTTCTCCGTTCGGCATGCTTCGTTGTAGCTCTCTTGCCGGTCGCCGGCTTAGCGGCTTGCTTTGCGCGACTAGCTCTGGGGAGAGAAGGAGATAGCGCCGGAAACCTCGCCTTTTGCCTTCTTCGGCGCTGGAACCTGGTTGCTGCGCCTTCTCTTTGTCCATGTGCACACACACGATTCCTCAGCGAAAACCATGCAGAAACCTTTCCACGAGCACCCAGGGATGTGCACCCAGCACCACGTGCACGCACACGCAGCTAGAGAAAAGCACCTACCTTTTCACACACTGATGCCTAAGCAAACGCGTGGCCACACACACGCACACATCCGCAAGCGCGCCTACTCCCATCTATTGAGGGAAAGACGGACGAGCTCTTTGGTTGCTCTTCACAGGCTTGTCCCTGATCTATAGCTGAGGGCAAACACTTGTGTGCTTGTGGGAGAGCCTGTGTCTTTCCTGGAAGCGTTTGGGAGTTTTGCTCAGACGCGTGTTTCCTCAAGTTCAAGAATCAAGATCTAGGATACCTGCAGACAGGTGCCTGTTTGTGTGGAGACAGTCTGTTTGAAACTGTGTTCCTCAGCGCCCGCTCTTTCTCCCCGTCGCTCCACACGCCTGGGAGTCCCTTTCTTTCTCTCCACAAGCACGTGTGTTGACTTCGTCGCACATGTGCATCTGCACAAGCGTTGAGCTCAGCAGAGCGTGTCTCTTGACACTTGATGTGCGTTGGCTGTGTCTGCCTGCTCCAGTGAAGAGAGAAACGGGAAATCATCTTGGTAGAGGCAACAAAGCAAAAGCGAGGCAGGATTGACATCTGCTCAACAGAGACGGATTCCCTGCGCTGACACAGTTCACAGTTACACGAGAAGCAATCTGAGCGGTCCGTCGACCGGAGACGTGTTTCCCAAGAGGTCGTTTAGCGAGTGAACAGCAGTGTGCGCGACTTTCAGGAGTGTGCCTGGAAAGTGCCAGAATCACCAGGAGCATCTGTGCAAAAGCTGCTGCCTCTGTGACCGCATTGAGGCACGTTCGCGTGTCTGCGAGTATATAGACGGCTCTTTCGCGTTCACTCCGAGGGAAACGGTCCGCTATTGCTTCTGTGCGCACAGACGCGATTCCCTTGTCTCTTGCGAACACAGGGAACTCTGTGCATCCAAATCTACAGGCTAAGGACGCGTCTGCATATGTTTTGGTGAACAATCGAGTGTGCGTGTTCTGACAGCTGCCTCTATGCAGACGTCTCCACAGAGCCACTTCTGAATGCCCCGCAGCCCAGGACTGAATGGATACACTAACAAGTGCACCGGTGTGAGCAACCACATATGCAGAAGGACGTCTTTCATCTCACAGAAGCGCGAACGTCTTGGCGTTCAAGCACATGGCAGAAACAAGGTGTGAACAGATGAGCTGCTGCTATTTTCTCCGTTCGGCATGCTTCGTTGTAGCTCTCTTGCCGGTCGCCGGCTTAGCGGCTTGCTTTGCGCGACTAGCTCTGGGGAGAGAAGGAGATAGCGCCGGAAACCTCGCCTTTTGCCTTCTTCGGCGCTGGAACCTGGTTGCTGCGCCTTCTCTTTGTCCATGTGCACACACACGATTCCTCAGCGAAAACCATGCAGAAACCTTTCCACGAGCACCCAGGGATGTGCACCCAGCACCACGTGCACGCACACGCAGCTAGAGAAAAGCACCTACCTTTTCACACACTGATGCCTAAGCAAACGCGTGGCCACACACACGCACACATCCGCAAGCGCGCCTACTCCCATCTATTGAGGGAAAGACGGACGAGCTCTTTGGTTGCTCTTCACAGGCTTGTCCCTGATCTATAGCTGAGGGCAAACACTTGTGTGCTTGTGGGAGAGCCTGTGTCTTTCCTGGAAGCGTTTGGGAGTTTTGCTCAGACGCGTGTTTCCTCAAGTTCAAGAATCAAGATCTAGGATACCTGCAGACAGGTGCCTGTTTGTGTGGAGACAGTCTGTTTGAAACTGTGTTCCTCAGCGCCCGCTCTTTCTCCCCGTCGCTCCACACGCCTGGGAGTCCCTTTCTTTCTCTCCACAAGCACGTGTGTTGACTTCGTCGCACATGTGCATCTGCACAAGCGTTGAGCTCAGCAGAGCGTGTCTCTTGACACTTGATGTGCGTTGGCTGTGTCTGCCTGCTCCAGTGAAGAGAGAAACGGGAAATCATCTTGGTAGAGGCAACAAAGCAAAAGCGAGGCAGGATTGACATCTGCTCAACAGAGACGGATTCCCTGCGCTGACACAGTTCACAGTTACACGAGAAGCAATCTGAGCGGTCCGTCGACCGGAGACGTGTTTCCCAAGAGGTCGTTTAGCGAGTGAACAGCAGTGTGCGCGACTTTCAGGAGTGTGCCTGGAAAGTGCCAGAATCACCAGGAGCATCTGTGCAAAAGCTGCTGCCTCTGTGACCGCATTGAGGCACGTTCGCGTGTCTGCGAGTATATAGACGGCTCTTTCGCGTTCACTCCGAGGGAAACGGTCCGCTATTGCTTCTGTGCGCACAGACGCGATTCCCTTGTCTCTTGCGAACACAGGGAACTCTGTGCATCCAAATCTACAGGCTAAGGACGCGTCTGCGTATGTTTTGGTGAACAATCGAGTGTGCGTGTTCTGACAGCTGCCTCTATGCAGACGTCTCCACAGAGCCACTTCTGAATGCCCCGCAGCCCAGGACTGAATGGATACACTAACAAGTGCAGCGGTGTGAGCAACCACATATGCAGAAGGACGTCTTTCATCTCACAGAAGCGCGAACGTCTTGGCGTTCAAGCACATGGCAGAAACAAGGTGTGAACAGATGAGCTGCTGCTATTTTCTCCGTTCGGCATGCTTCGTTGTAGCTCTCTTGCCGGTCGCCGGCTTAGCGGCTTGCTTTGCGCGACTAGCTCTGGGGAGAGAAGGAGATAGCGCCGGAAACCTCGCCTTTTGCCTTCTTCGGCGCTGGAACCTGGTTGCTGCGCCTTCTCTTTGTCCATGTGCACACACACGATTCCTCAGCGAAAACCATGCAGAAACCTTTCCACGAGCACCCAGGGATGTGCACCCAGCACCACGTGCACGCACACGCAGCTAGAGAAAAGCACCTACCTTTTCACACACTGATGCCTAAGCAAACGCGTGGCCACACACACGCACACATCCGCAAGCGCGCCTACTCCCATCTATTGAGGGAAAGACGGACGAGCTCTTTGGTTGCTCTTCACAGGCTTGTCCCTGATCTATAGCTGAGGGCAAACACTTGTGTGCTTGTGGGAGAGCCTGTGTCTTTCCTGGAAGCGTTTGGGAGTTTTGCTCAGACGCGTGTTTCCTCAAGTTCAAGAATCAAGATCTAGGATACCTGCAGACAGGTGCCTGTTTGTGTGGAGACAGTCTGTTTGAAACTGTGTTCCTCAGCGCCCGCTCTTTCTCCCCGTCGCTCCACACGCCTGGGAGTCCCTTTCTTTCTCTCCACAAGCACGTGTGTTGACTTCGTCGCACATGTGCATCTGCACAAGCGTTGAGCTCAGCAGAGCGTGTCTCTTGACACTTGATGTGCGTTGGCTGTGTCTGCCTGCTCCAGTGAAGAGAGAAACGGGAAATCATCTTGGTAGAGGCAACAAAGCAAAAGCGAGGCAGGATTGACATCTGCTCAACAGAGACGGATTCCCTGCGCTGACACAGTTCACAGTTACACGAGAAGCAATCTGAGCGGTCCGTCGACCGGAGACGTGTTTCCCAAGAGGTCGTTTAGCGAGTGAACAGCAGTGTGCGCGACTTTCAGGAGTGTGCCTGGAAAGTGCCAGAATCACCAGGAGCATCTGTGCAAAAGCTGCTGCCTCTGTGACCGCATTGAGGCACGTTCGCGTGTCTGCGAGTATATAGACGGCTCTTTCGCGTTCACTCCGAGGGAAACGGTCCGCTATTGCTTCTGTGCGCACAGACGCGATTCCCTTGTCTCTTGCGAACACAGGGAACTCTGTGCATCCAAATCTACAGGCTAAGGACGCGTCTGCATATGTTTTGGTGAACAATCGAGTGTGCGTGTTCTGACAGCTGCCTCTATGCAGACGTCTCCACAGAGCCACTTCTGAATGCCCCGCAGCCCAGGACTGAATGGATACACTAACAAGTGCACCGGTGTGAGCAACCACATATGCAGAAGGACGTCTTTCATCTCACAGAAGCGCGAACGTCTTGGCGTTCAAGCACATGGCAGAAACAAGGTGTGAACAGATGAGCTGCTGCTATTTTCTCCGTTCGGCATGCTTCGTTGTAGCTCTCTTGCCGGTCGCCGGCTTAGCGGCTTGCTTTGCGCGACTAGCTCTGGGGAGAGAAGGAGATAGCGCCGGAAACCTCGCCTTTTGCCTTCTTCGGCGCTGGAACCTGGTTGCTGCGCCTTCTCTTTGTCCATGTGCACACACACGATTCCTCAGCGAAAACCATGCAGAAACCTTTCCACGAGCACCCAGGGATGTGCACCCAGCACCACGTGCACGCACACGCAGCTAGAGAAAAGCACCTACCTTTTCACACACTGAAGCCTAAGCAAACGCGTGGCCACACACACGCACACATCCGCAAGCGCGCCTACTCCCATCTATTGAGGGAAAGACGGACGAGCAACGTCCTGACAGGCTTGAGGGGAAAAACGTCCGTTGACGGTTGGCGTACTGCACGCCCGCCTACGGGGCTGCAGGGGAATCCACATTTGGAAGGTACCTGAAGATGTGTGCCTGTTCTTGGAGCTCCGCTAGTAGGGTAGCAAAGACACTCGTAGGCAGTACTGAATGCTGCTCCGTGCTACTTCTCCTCCGCTGGCAAATGCTTCACAGTCGCCCGAGGAAAGACCTTTAACAATCGATCTCCAAGAGGAACGAAACACATGATGCCATAAGGCGAAAGAATAGCAGGGCATCTCTTCACAGGCTTGTCCCTGATCTATAGCTGAGGGCAAACACTTGTGTGCTTGTGGGAGAGCCTGTGTCTTTCCTGGAAGCGTTTGGGAGTTTTGCTCAGACGCGTGTTTCCTCAAGTTCAAGAATCAAGATCTAGGATACCTGCAGACAGGTGCCTGTTTGTGTGGAGACAGTCTGTTTGAAACTGTGTTCCTCAGCGCCCGCTCTTTCTCCCCGTCGCTCCACACGCCTGGGAGTCCCTTTCTTTCTCTCCACAAGCACGTGTGTTGACTTCGTCGCACATGTGCATCTGCACAAGCGTTGAGCTCAGCAGAGCGTGTCTCTTGACACTTGATGTGCGTTGGCTGTGTCTGCCTGCTCCAGTGAAGAGAGAAACGGGAAATCATCTTGGTAGAGGCAACAAAGCAAAAGCGAGGCAGGATTGACATCTGCTCAACAGAGACGGATTCCCTGCGCTGACACAGTTCACAGTTACACGAGAAGCAATCTGAGCGGTCCGTCGACCGGAGACGTGTTTCCCAAGAGGTCGTTTAGCGAGTGAACAGCAGTGTGCGCGACTTTCAGGAGTGTGCCTGGAAAGTGCCAGAATCACCAGGAGCATCTGTGCAAAAGCTGCTGCCTCTGTGACCGCATTGAGGCACGTTCGCGTGTCTGCGAGTATATAGACGGCTCTTTCGCGTTCACTCCGAGGGAAACGGTCCGCTATTGCTTCTGTGCGCACAGACGCGATTCCCTTGTCTCTTGCGAACACAGGGAACTCTGTGCATCCAAATCTACAGGCTAAGGACGCGTCTGCATATGTTTTGGTGAACAATCGAGTGTGCGTGTTCTGACAGCTGCCTCTATGCAGACGTCTCCACAGAGCCACTTCTGAATGCCCCGCAGCCCAGGACTGAATGGATACACTAACAAGTGCACCGGTGTGAGCAACCACATATGCAGAAGGACGTCTTTCATCTCACAGAAGCGCGAACGTCTTGGCGTTCAAGCACATGGCAGAAACAAGGTGTGAACAGATGAGCTGCTGCTATTTTCTCCGTTCGGCATGCTTCGTTGTAGCTCTCTTGCCGGTCGCCGGCTTAGCGGCTTGCTTTGCGCGACTAGCTCTGGGGAGAGAAGGAGATAGCGCCGGAAACCTCGCCTTTTGCCTTCTTCGGCGCTGGAACCTGGTTGCTGCGCCTTCTCTTTGTCCATGTGCACACACACGATTCCTCAGCGAAAACCATGCAGAAACCTTTCCACGAGCACCCAGGGATGTGCACCCAGCACCACGTGCACGCACACGCAGCTAGAGAAAAGCACCTACCTTTTCACACACTGAAGCCTAAGCAAACGCGTGGCCACACACACGCACACATCCGCAAGCGCGCCTACTCCCATCTATTGAGGGAAAGACGGACGAGCAACGTCCTGACAGGCTTGAGGGGAAAAACGTCCGTTGACGGTTGGCGTACTGCACGCCCGCCTACGGGGCTGCAGGGGAATCCACATTTGGAAGGTACCTGAAGATGTGTGCCTGTTCTTGGAGCTCCGCTAGTAGGGTAGCAAAGACACTCGTAGGCAGTACTGAATGCTGCTCCGTGCTACTTCTCCTCCGCTGGCAAATGCTTCACAGTCGCCCGAGGAAAGACGTTTAACAATCGATCTCCAAGAGGAACGAAACACATGATGCCATAAGGCGAAAGAATAGCAGGGCATCTCTTCACAGGCTTGTCCCTGATCTATAGCTGAGGGCAAACACTTGTGTGCTTGTGGGAGAGCCTGTGTCTTTCCTGGAAGCGTTTGGGAGTTTTGCTCAGACGCGTGTTTCCTCAAGTTCAAGAATCAAGATCTAGGATACCTGCAGACAGGTGCCTGTTTGTGTGGAGACAGTCTGTTTGAAACTGTGTTCCTCAGCGCCCGCTCTTTCTCCCCGTCGCTCCACACGCCTGGGAGTCCCTTTCTTTCTCTCCACAAGCACGTGTGTTGACTTCGTCGCACATGTGCATCTGCACAAGCGTTGAGCTCAGCAGAGCGTGTCTCTTGACACTTGATGTGCGTTGGCTGTGTCTGCCTGCTCCAGTGAAGAGAGAAACGGGAAATCATCTTGGTAGAGGCAACAAAGCAAAAGCGAGGCAGGATTGACATCTGCTCAACAGAGACGGATTCCCTGCGCTGACACAGTTCACAGTTACACGAGAAGCAATCTGAGCGGTCCGTCGACCGGAGACGTGTTTCCCAAGAGGTCGTTTAGCGAGTGAACAGCAGTGTGCGCGACTTTCAGGAGTGTGCCTGGAAAGTGCCAGAATCACCAGGAGCATCTGTGCAAAAGCTGCTGCCTCTGTGACCGCATTGAGGCACGTTCGCGTGTCTGCGAGTATATAGACGGCTCTTTCGCGTTCACTCCGAGGGAAACGGTCCGCTATTGCTTCTGTGCGCACAGACGCGATTCCCTTGTCTCTTGCGAACACAGGGAACTCTGTGCATCCAAATCTACAGGCTAAGGACGCGTCTGCATATGTTTTGGTGAACAATCGAGTGTGCGTGTTCTGACAGCTGCCTCTATGCAGACGTCTCCACAGAGCCACTTCTGAATGCCCCGCAGCCCAGGACTGAATGGATACACTAACAAGTGCACCGGTGTGAGCAACCACATATGCAGAAGGACGTCTTTCATCTCACAGAAGCGCGAACGTCTTGGCGTTCAAGCACATGGCAGAAACAAGGTGTGAACAGATGAGCTGCTGCTATTTTCTCCGTTCGGCATGCTTCGTTGTAGCTCTCTTGCCGGTCGCCGGCTTAGCGGCTTGCTTTGCGCGACTAGCTCTGGGGAGAGAAGGAGATAGCGCCGGAAACCTCGCCTTTTGCCTTCTTCGGCGCTGGAACCTGGTTGCTGCGCCTTCTCTTTGTCCATGTGCACACACACGATTCCTCAGCGAAAACCATGCAGAAACCTTTCCACGAGCACCCAGGGATGTGCACCCAGCACCACGTGCACGCACACGCAGCTAGAGAAAAGCACCTACCTTTTCACACACTGATGCCTAAGCAAACGCGTGGCCACACACACGCACACATCCGCAAGCGCGCCTACTCCCATCTATTGAGGGAAAGACGGACGAGCTCTTTGGTTGCTCTTCACAGGCTTGTCCCTGATCTATAGCTGAGGGCAAACACTTGTGTGCTTGTGGGAGAGCCTGTGTCTTTCCTGGAAGCGTTTGGGAGTTTTGCTCAGACGCGTGTTTCCTCAAGTTCAAGAATCAAGATCTAGGATACCTGCAGACAGGTGCCTGTTTGTGTGGAGACAGTCTGTTTGAAACTGTGTTCCTCAGCGCCCGCTCTTTCTCCCCGTCGCTCCACACGCCTGGGAGTCCCTTTCTTTCTCTCCACAAGCACGTGTGTTGACTTCGTCGCACATGTGCATCTGCACAAGCGTTGAGCTCAGCAGAGCGTGTCTCTTGACACTTGATGTGCGTTGGCTGTGTCTGCCTGCTCCAGTGAAGAGAGAAACGGGAAATCATCTTGGTAGAGGCAACAAAGCAAAAGCGAGGCAGGATTGACATCTGCTCAACAGAGACGGATTCCCTGCGCTGACACAGTTCACAGTTACACGAGAAGCAATCTGAGCGGTCCGTCGACCGGAGACGTGTTTCCCAAGAGGTCGTTTAGCGAGTGAACAGCAGTGTGCGCGACTTTCAGGAGTGTGCCTGGAAAGTGCCAGAATCACCAGGAGCATCTGTGCAAAAGCTGCTGCCTCTGTGACTGCATTGAGGCACGTTCGCGTGTCTGCGAGTATATAGACGGCTCTTTCGCGTTCACTCCGAGGGAAACGGTCCGCTATTGCTTCTGTGCGCACAGACGCGATTCCCTTGTCTCTTGCGAACACAGGGAACTCTGTGCATCCAAATCTACAGGCTAAGGACGCGTCTGCATATGTTTTGGTGAACAATCGAGTGTGCGTGTTCTGACAGCTGCCTCTATGCAGACGTCTCCACAGAGCCACTTCTGAATGCCCCGCAGCCCAGGACTGAATGGATACACTAACAAGTGCACCGGTGTGAGCAACCACATATGCAGAAGGACGTCTTTCATCTCACAGAAGCGCGAACGTCTTGGCGTTCAAGCACATGGCAGAAACAAGGTGTGAAGAGATGAGCTGCTGCTATTTTCTCCGTTCGGCATGCTTCGTTGTAGCTCTCTTGCCGGTCGCCGGCTTAGCGGCTTGCTTTGCGCGACTAGCTCTGGGGAGAGAAGGAGATAGCGCCGGAAACCTCGCCTTTTGCCTTCTTCGGCGCTGGAACCTGGTTGCTGCGCCTTCTCTTTGTCCATGTGCACACACACGATTCCTCAGCGAAAACCATGCAGAAACCTTTCCACGAGCACCCAGGGATGTGCACCCAGCACCACGTGCACGCACACGCAGCTAGAGAAAAGCACCTACCTTTTCACACACTGAAGCCTAAGCAAACGCGTGGCCACACACACGCACACATCCGCAAGCGCGCCTACTCCCATCTATTGAGGGAAAGACGGACGAGCAACGTCCTGACAGGCTTGAGGGGAAAAACGTCCGTTGACGGTTGGCGTACTGCACGCCCGCCTACGGGGCTGCAGGGGAATCCACATTTGGAAGGTACCTGAAGATGTGTGCCTGTTCTTGGAGCTCCGCTAGTAGGGTAGCAAAGACACTCGTAGGCAGTACTGAATGCTGCTCCGTGCTACTTCTCCTCCGCTGGCAAATGCTTCACAGTCGCCCTAGGAAAGACGTTTAACAATCGATCTCCAAGAGGAACGAAACACATGATGCCATAAGGCGAAAGAATAGCAGGGCATCTCTTCACAGGCTTGTCCCTGATCTATAGCTGAGGGCAAACACTTGTGTGCTTGTGGGAGAGCCTGTGTCTTTCCTGGAAGCGTTTGGGAGTTTTGCTCAGACGCGTGTTTCCTCAAGTTCAAGAATCAAGATCTAGGATACCTGCAGACAGGTGCCTGTTTGTGTGGAGACAGTCTGTTTGAAACTGTGTTCCTCAGCGCCCGCTCTTTCTCCCCGTCGCTCCACACGCCTGGGAGTCCCTTTCTTTCTCTCCACAAGCACGTGTGTTGACTTCGTCGCACATGTGCATCTGCACAAGCGTTGAGCTCAGCAGAGCGTGTCTCTTGACACTTGATGTGCGTTGGCTGTGTCTGCCTGCTCCAGTGAAGAGAGAAACGGGAAATCATCTTGGTAGAGGCAACAAAGCAAAAGCGAGGCAGGATTGACATCTGCTCAACAGAGACGGATTCCCTGCGCTGACACAGTTCACAGTTACACGAGAAGCAATCTGAGCGGTCCGTCGACCGGAGACGTGTTTCCCAAGAGGTCGTTTAGCGAGTGAACAGCAGTGTGCGCGACTTTCAGGAGTGTGCCTGGAAAGTGCCAGAATCACGAGGAGCATCTGTGCAAAAGCTGCTGCCTCTGTGACCGCATTGAGGCACGTTCGCGTGTCTGCGAGTATATAGACGGCTCTTTCGCGTTCACTCCGAGGGAAACGGTCCGCTATTGCTTCTGTGCGCACAGACGCGATTCCCTTGTCTCTTGCGAACACAGGGAACTCTGTGCATCCAAATCTACAGGCTAAGGACGCGTCTGCATATGTTTTGGTGAACAATCGAGTGTGCGTGTTCTGACAGCTGCCTCTATGCAGACGTCTCCACAGAGCCACTTCTGAATGCCCCGCAGCCCAGGACTGAATGGATACACTAACAAGTGCACCGGTGTGAGCAACCACATATGCAGAAGGACGTCTTTCATCTCACAGAAGCGCGAACGTCTTGGCGTTCAAGCACATGGCAGAAACAAGGTGTGAACAGATGAGCTGCTGCTATTTTCTCCGTTCGGCATGCTTCGTTGTAGCTCTCTTGCCGGTCGCCGGCTTAGCGGCTTGCTTTGCGCGACTAGCTCTGGGGAGAGAAGGAGATAGCGCCGGAAACCTCGCCTTTTGCCTTCTTCGGCGCTGGAACCTGGTTGCTGCGCCTTCTCTTTGTCCATGTGCACACACACGATTCCTCAGCGAAAACCATGCAGAAACCTTTCCACGAGCACCCAGGGATGTGCACCCAGCACCACGTGCACGCACACGCAGCTAGAGAAAAGCACCTACCTTTTCACACACTGATGCCTAAGCAAACGCGTGGCCACACACACGCACACATCCGCAAGCGCGCCTACTCCCATCTATTGAGGGAAAGACGGACGAGCTCTTTGGTTGCTCTTCACAGGCTTGTCCCTGATCTATAGCTGAGGGCAAACACTTGTGTGCTTGTGGGAGAGCCTGTGTCTTTCCTGGAAGCGTTTGGGAGTTTTGCTCAGACGCGTGTTTCCTCAAGTTCAAGAATCAAGATCTAGGATACCTGCAGACAGGTGCCTGTTTGTGTGGAGACAGTCTGTTTGAAACTGTGTTCCTCAGCGCCCGCTCTTTCTCCCCGTCGCTCCACACGCCTGGGAGTCCCTTTCTTTCTCTCCACAAGCACGTGTGTTGACTTCGTCGCACATGTGCATCTGCACAAGCGTTGAGCTCAGCAGAGCGTGTCTCTTGACACTTGATGTGCGTTGGCTGTGTCTGCCTGCTCCAGTGAAGAGAGAAACGGGAAATCATCTTGGTAGAGGCAACAAAGCAAAAGCGAGGCAGGATTGACATCTGCTCAACAGAGACGGATTCCCTGCGCTGACACAGTTCACAGTTACACGAGAAGCAATCTGAGCGGTCCGTCGACCGGAGACGTGTTTCCCAAGAGGTCGTTTAGCGAGTGAACAGCAGTGTGCGCGACTTTCAGGAGTGTGCCTGGAAAGTGCCAGAATCACCAGGAGCATCTGTGCAAAAGCTGCTGCCTCTGTGACCGCATTGAGGCACGTTCGCGTGTCTGCGAGTATATAGACGGCTCTTTCGCGTTCACTCCGAGGGAAACGGTCCGCTATTGCTTCTGTGCGCACAGACGCGATTCCCTTGTCTCTTGCGAACACAGGGAACTCTGTGCATCCAAATCTACAGGCTAAGGACGCGTCTGCATATGTTTTGGTGAACAATCGAGTGTGCGTGTTCTGACAGCTGCCTCTATGCAGACGTCTCCACAGAGCCACTTCTGAATGCCCCGCAGCCCAGGACTGAATGGATACACTAACAAGTGCACCGGTGTGAGCAACCACATATGCAGAAGGACGTCTTTCATCTCACAGAAGCGCGAACGTCTTGGCGTTCAAGCACATGGCAGAAACAAGGTGTGAACAGATGAGCTGCTGCTATTTTCTCCGTTCGGCATGCTTCGTTGTAGCTCTCTTGCCGGTCGCCGGCTTAGCGGCTTGCTTTGCGCGACTAGCTCTGGGGAGAGAAGGAGATAGCGCCGGAAACCTCGCCTTTTGCCTTCTTCGGCGCTGGAACCTGGTTGCTGCGCCTTCTCTTTGTCCATGTGCACACACACGATTCCTCAGCGAAAACCATGCAGAAACCTTTCCACGAGCACCCAGGGATGTGCACCCAGCACCACGTGCACGCACACGCAGCTAGAGAAAAGCACCTACCTTTTCACACACTGATGCCTAAGCAAACGCGTGGCCACACACACGCACACATCCGCAAGCGCGCCTACTCCCATCTATTGAGGGAAAGACGGACGAGCTCTTTGGTTGCTCTTCACAGGCTTGTCCCTGATCTATAGCTGAGGGCAAACACTTGTGTGCTTGTGGGAGAGCCTGTGTCTTTCCTGGAAGCGTTTGGGAGTTTTGCTCAGACGCGTGTTTCCTCAAGTTCAAGAATCAAGATCTAGGATACCTGCAGACAGGTGCCTGTTTGTGTGGAGACAGTCTGTTTGAAACTGTGTTCCTCAGCGCCCGCTCTTTCTCCCCGTCGCTCCACACGCCTGGGAGTCCCTTTCTTTCTCTCCACAAGCACGTGTGTTGACTTCGTCGCACATGTGCATCTGCACAAGCGTTGAGCTCAGCAGAGCGTGTCTCTTGACACTTGATGTGCGTTGGCTGTGTCTGCCTGCTCCAGTGAAGAGAGAAACGGGAAATCATCTTGGTAGAGGCAACAAAGCAAAAGCGAGGCAGGATTGACATCTGCTCAACAGAGACGGATTCCCTGCGCTGACACAGTTCACAGTTACACGAGAAGCAATCTGAGCGGTCCGTCGACCGGAGACGTGTTTCCCAAGAGGTCGTTTAGCGAGTGAACAGCAGTGTGCGCGACTTTCAGGAGTGTGCCTGGAAAGTGCCAGAATCACGAGGAGCATCTGTGCAAAAGCTGCTGCCTCTGTGACCGCATTGAGGCACGTTCGCGTGTCTGCGAGTATATAGACGGCTCTTTCGCGTTCACTCCGAGGGAAACGGTCCGCTATTGCTTCTGTGCGCACAGACGCGATTCCCTTGTCTCTTGCGAACACAGGGAACTCTGTGCATCCAAATCTACAGGCTAAGGACGCGTCTGCATATGTTTTGGTGAACAATCGAGTGTGCGTGTTCTGACAGCTGCCTCTATGCAGACGTCTCCACAGAGCCACTTCTGAATGCCCCGCAGCCCAGGACTGAATGGATACACTAACAAGTGCACCGGTGTGAGCAACCACATATGCAGAAGGACGTCTTTCATCTCACAGAAGCGCGAACGTCTTGGCGTTCAAGCACATGGCAGAAACAAGGTGTGAAGAGATGAGCTGCTGCTATTTTCTCCGTTCGGCATGCTTCGTTGTAGCTCTCTTGCCGGTCGCCGGCTTAGCGGCTTGCTTTGCGCGACTAGCTCTGGGGAGAGAAGGAGATAGCGCCGGAAACCTCGCCTTTTGCCTTCTTCGGCGCTGGAACCTGGTTGCTGCGCCTTCTCTTTGTCCATGTGCACACACACGATTCCTCAGCGAAAACCATGCAGAAACCTTTCCACGAGCACCCAGGGATGTGCACCCAGCACCACGTGCACGCACACGCAGCTAGAGAAAAGCACCTACCTTTTCACACACTGAAGCCTAAGCAAACGCGTGGCCACACACACGCACACATCCGCAAGCGCGCCTACTCCCATCTATTGAGGGAAAGACGGACGAGCAACGTCCTGACAGGCTTGAGGGGAAAAACGTCCGTTGACGGTTGGCGTACTGCACGCCCGCCTACGGGGCTGCAGGGGAATCCACATTTGGAAGGTACCTGAAGATGTGTGCCTGTTCTTGGAGCTCCGCTAGTAGGGTAGCAAAGACACTCGTAGACAGTACTGAATGCTGCTCCGTGCTACTTCTCCTCCGCTGGCAAATGCTTCACAGTCGCCCTAGGAAAGACGTTTAACAATCGATCTCCAAGAGGAACGAAACACATGATGCCATAAGGCGAAAGAATAGCAGGGCATCTCTTCACAGGCTTGTCCCTGATCTATAGCTGAGGGCAAACACTTGTGTGCTTGTGGGAGAGCCTGTGTCTTTCCTGGAAGCGTTTGGGAGTTTTGCTCAGACGCGTGTTTCCTCAAGTTCAAGAATCAAGATCTAGGATACCTGCAGACAGGTGCCTGTTTGTGTGGAGACAGTCTGTTTGAAACTGTGTTCCTCAGCGCCCGCTCTTTCTCCCCGTCGCTCCACACGCCTGGCAGTCCCTTTCTTTCTCTCCACAAGCACGTGTGTTGACTTCGTCGCACATGTGCATCTGCACAAGCGTTGAGCTCAGCAGAGCGTGTCTCTTGACACTTGATGTGCGTTGGCTGTGTCTGCCTGCTCCAGTGAAGAGAGAAACGGGAAATCATCTTGGTAGAGGCAACAAAGCAAAAGCGAGGCAGGATTGACATCTGCTCAACAGAGACGGATTCCCTGCGCTGACACAGTTCACAGTTACACGAGAAGCAATCTGAGCGGTCCGTCGACCGGAGACGTGTTTCCCAAGAGGTCGTTTAGCGAGTGAACAGCAGTGTGCGCGACTTTCAGGAGTGTGCCTGGAAAGTGCCAGAATCACCAGGAGCATCTGTGCAAAAGCTGCTGCCTCTGTGACCGCATTGAGGCACGTTCGCGTGTCTGCGAGTATATAGACGGCTCTTTCGCGTTCACTCCGAGGGAAACGGTCCGCTATTGCTTCTGTGCGCACAGACGCGATTCCCTTGTCTCTTGCGAACACAGGGAACTCTGTGCATCCAAATCTACAGGCTAAGGACGCGTCTGCATATGTTTTGGTGAACAATCGAGTGTGCGTGTTCTGACAGCTGCCTCTATGCAGACGTCTCCACAGAGCCACTTCTGAATGCCCCGCAGCCCAGGACTGAATGGATACACTAACAAGTGCACCGGTGTGAGCAAGCACATATGCAGAAGGACGTCTTTCATCTCACAGAAGCGCGAACGTCTTGGCGTTCAAGCACATGGCAGAAACAAGGTGTGAACAGATGAGCTGCTGCTATTTTCTCCGTTCGGCATGCTTCGTTGTAGCTCTCTTGCCGGTCGCCGGCTTAGCGGCTTGCTTTGCGCGACTAGCTCTGGGGAGAGAAGGAGATAGCGCCGGAAACCTCGCCTTTTGCCTTCTTCGGCGCTGGAACCTGGTTGCTGCGCCTTCTCTTTGTCCATGTGCACACACACGATTCCTCAGCGAAAACCATGCAGAAACCTTTCCACGAGCACCCAGGGATGTGCACCCAGCACCACGTGCACGCACACGCAGCTAGAGAAAAGCACCTACCTTTTCACACACTGATGCCTAAGCAAACGCGTGGCCACACACACGCACACATCCGCAAGCGCGCCTACTCCCATCTATTGAGGGAAAGACGGACGAGCTCTTTGGTTGCTCTTCACAGGCTTGTCCCTGATCTATAGCTGAGGGCAAACACTTGTGTGCTTGTGGGAGAGCCTGTGTCTTTCCTGGAAGCGTTTGGGAGTTTTGCTCAGACGCGTGTTTCCTCAAGTTCAAGAATCAAGATCTAGGATACCTGCAGACAGGTGCCTGTTTGTGTGGAGACAGTCTGTTTGAAACTGTGTTCCTCAGCGCCCGCTCTTTCTCCCCGTCGCTCCACACGCCTGGGAGTCCCTTTCTTTCTCTCCACAAGCACGTGTGTTGACTTCGTCGCACATGTGCATCTGCACAAGCGTTGAGCTCAGCAGAGCGTGTCTCTTGACACTTGATGTGCGTTGGCTGTGTCTGCCTGCTCCAGTGAAGAGAGAAACGGGAAATCATCTTGGTAGAGGCAACAAAGCAAAAGCGAGGCAGGATTGACATCTGCTCAACAGAGACGGATTCCCTGCGCTGACACAGTTCACAGTTACACGAGAAGCAATCTGAGCGGTCCGTCGACCGGAGACGTGTTTCCCAAGAGGTCGTTTAGCGAGTGAACAGCAGTGTGCGCGACTTTCAGGAGTGTGCCTGGAAAGTGCCAGAATCACCAGGAGCATCTGTGCAAAAGCTGCTGCCTCTGTGACCGCATTGAGGCACGTTCGCGTGTCTGCGAGTATATAGACGGCTCTTTCGCGTTCACTCCGAGGGAAACGGTCCGCTATTGCTTCTGTGCGCACAGACGCGATTCCCTTGTCTCTTGCGAACACAGGGAACTCTGTGCATCCAAATCTACAGGCTAAGGACGCGTCTGCATATGTTTTGGTGAACAATCGAGTGTGCGTGTTCTGACAGCTGCCTCTATGCAGACGTCTCCACAGAGCCACTTCTGAATGCCCCGCAGCCCAGGACTGAATGGATACACTAACAAGTGCACCGGTGTGAGCAACCACATATGCAGAAGGACGTCTTTCATCTCACAGAAGCGCGAACGTCTTGGCGTTCAAGCACATGGCAGAAACAAGGTGTGAACAGATGAGCTGCTGCTATTTTCTCCGTTCGGCATGCTTCGTTGTAGCTCTCTTGCCGGTCGCCGGCTTAGCGGCTTGCTTTGCGCGACTAGCTCTGGGGAGAGAAGGAGATAGCGCCGGAAACCTCGCCTTTTGCCTTCTTCGGCGCTGGAACCTGGTTGCTGCGCCTTCTCTTTGTCCATGTGCACACACACGATTCCTCAGCGAAAACCATGCAGAAACCTTTCCACGAGCACCCAGGGATGTGCACCCAGCACCACGTGCACGCACACGCAGCTAGAGAAAAGCACCTACCTTTTCACACACTGATGCCTAAGCAAACGCGTGGCCACACACACGCACACATCCGCAAGCGCGCCTACTCCCATCTATTGAGGGAAAGACGGACGAGCTCTTTGGTTGCTCTTCACAGGCTTGTCCCTGATCTATAGCTGAGGGCAAACACTTGTGTGCTTGTGGGAGAGCCTGTGTCTTTCCTGGAAGCGTTTGGGAGTTTTGCTCAGACGCGTGTTTCCTCAAGTTCAAGAATCAAGATCTAGGATACCTGCAGACAGGTGCCTGTTTGTGTGGAGACAGTCTGTTTGAAACTGTGTTCCTCAGCGCCCGCTCTTTCTCCCCGTCGCTCCACACGCCTGGGAGTCCCTTTCTTTCTCTCCACAAGCACGTGTGTTGACTTCGTCGCACATGTGCATCTGCACAAGCGTTGAGCTCAGCAGAGCGTGTCTCTTGACACTTGATGTGCGTTGGCTGTGTCTGCCTGCTCCAGTGAAGAGAGAAACGGGAAATCATCTTGGTAGAGGCAACAAAGCAAAAGCGAGGCAGGATTGACATCTGCTCAACAGAGACGGATTCCCTGCGCTGACACAGTTCACAGTTACACGAGAAGCAATCTGAGCGGTCCGTCGACCGGAGACGTGTTTCCCAAGAGGTCGTTTAGCGAGTGAACAGCAGTGTGCGCGACTTTCAGGAGTGTGCCTGGAAAGTGCCAGAATCACCAGGAGCATCTGTGCAAAAGCTGCTGCCTCTGTGACCGCATTGAGGCACGTTCGCGTGTCTGCGAGTATATAGACGGCTCTTTCGCGTTCACTCCGAGGGAAACGGTCCGCTATTGCTTCTGTGCGCACAGACGCGATTCCCTTGTCTCTTGCGAACACAGGGAACTCTGTGCATCCAAATCTACAGGCTAAGGACGCGTCTGCGTATGTTTTGGTGAACAATCGAGTGTGCGTGTTCTGACAGCTGCCTCTATGCAGACGTCTCCACAGAGCCACTTCTGAATGCCCCGCAGCCCAGGACTGAATGGATACACTAACAAGTGCACCGGTGTGAGCAACCACATATGCAGAAGGACGTCTTTCATCTCACAGAAGCGCGAACGTCTTGGCGTTCAAGCACATGGCAGAAACAAGGTGTGAACAGATGAGCTGCTGCTATTTTCTCCGTTCGGCATGCTTCGTTGTAGCTCTCTTGCCGGTCGCCGGCTTAGCGGCTTGCTTTGCGCGACTAGCTCTGGGGAGAGAAGGAGATAGCGCCGGAAACCTCGCCTTTTGCCTTCTTCGGCGCTGGAACCTGGTTGCTGCGCCTTCTCTTTGTCCATGTGCACACACACGATTCCTCAGCGAAAACCATGCAGAAACCTTTCCACGAGCACCCAGGGATGTGCACCCAGCACCACGTGCACGCACACGCAGCTAGAGAAAAGCACCTACCTTTTCACACACTGATGCCTAAGCAAACGCGTGGCCACACACACGCACACATCCGCAAGCGCGCCTACTCCCATCTATTGAGGGAAAGACGGACGAGCTCTTTGGTTGCTCTTCACAGGCTTGTCCCTGATCTATAGCTGAGGGCAAACACTTGTGTGCTTGTGGGAGAGCCTGTGTCTTTCCTGGAAGCGTTTGGGAGTTTTGCTCAGACGCGTGTTTCCTCAAGTTCAAGAATCAAGATCTAGGATACCTGCAGACAGGTGCCTGTTTGTGTGGAGACAGTCTGTTTGAAACTGTGTTCCTCAGCGCCCGCTCTTTCTCCCCGTCGCTCCACACGCCTGGGAGTCCCTTTCTTTCTCTCCACAAGCACGTGTGTTGACTTCGTCGCACATGTGCATCTGCACAAGCGTTGAGCTCAGCAGAGCGTGTCTCTTGACACTTGATGTGCGTTGGCTGTGTCTGCCTGCTCCAGTGAAGAGAGAAACGGGAAATCATCTTGGTAGAGGCAACAAAGCAAAAGCGAGGCAGGATTGACATCTGCTCAACAGAGACGGATTCCCTGCGCTGACACAGTTCACAGTTACACGAGAAGCAATCTGAGCGGTCCGTCGACCGGAGACGTGTTTCCCAAGAGGTCGTTTAGCGAGTGAACAGCAGTGTGCGCGACTTTCAGGAGTGTGCCTGGAAAGTGCCAGAATCACCAGGAGCATCTGTGCAAAAGCTGCTGCCTCTGTGACCGCATTGAGGCACGTTCGCGTGTCTGCGAGTATATAGACGGCTCTTTCGCGTTCACTCCGAGGGAAACGGTCCGCTATTGCTTCTGTGCGCACAGACGCGATTCCCTTGTCTCTTGCGAACACAGGGAACTCTGTGCATCCAAATCTACAGGCTAAGGACGCGTCTGCATATGTTTTGGTGAACAATCGAGTGTGCGTGTTCTGACAGCTGCCTCTATGCAGACGTCTCCACAGAGCCACTTCTGAATGCCCCGCAGCCCAGGACTGAATGGATACACTAACAAGTGCACCGGTGTGAGCAACCACATATGCAGAAGGACGTCTTTCATCTCACAGAAGCGCGAACGTCTTGGCGTTCAAGCACATGGCAGAAACAAGGTGTGAACAGATGAGCTGCTGCTATTTTCTCCGTTCGGCATGCTTCGTTGTAGCTCTCTTGCCGGTCGCCGGCTTAGCGGCTTGCTTTGCGCGACTAGCTCTGGGGAGAGAAGGAGATAGCGCCGGAAACCTCGCCTTTTGCCTTCTTCGGCGCTGGAACCTGGTTGCTGCGCCTTCTCTTTGTCCATGTGCACACACACGATTCCTCAGCGAAAACCATGCAGAAACCTTTCCACGAGCACCCAGGGATGTGCACCCAGCACCACGTGCACGCACACGCAGCTAGAGAAAAGCACCTACCTTTTCACACACTGATGCCTAAGCAAACGCGTGGCCACACACACGCACACATCCGCAAGCGCGCCTACTCCCATCTATTGAGGGAAAGACGGACGAGCAACGTCCTGACAGGCTTGAGGGGAAAAACGTCCGTTGACGGTTGGCGTACTGCACGCCCGCCTACGGGGCTGCAGGGGAATCCACATTTGGAAGGTACCTGAAGATGTGTGCCTGTTCTTGGAGCTCCGCTAGTAGGGTAGCAAAGACACTCGTAGGCAGTACTGAATGCTGCTCCGTGCTACTTCTCCTCCGCTGGCAAATGCTTCACAGTCGCCCGAGGAAAGACGTTTAACAATCGATCTCCAAGAGGAACGAAACACATGATGCCATAAGGCGAAAGAATAGCAGGGCATCTCTTCACAGGCTTGTCCCTGATCTATAGCTGAGGGCAAACACTTGTGTGCTTGTGGGAGAGCCTGTGTCTTTCCTGGAAGCGTTTGGGAGTTTTGCTCAGACGCGTGTTTCCTCAAGTTCAAGAATCAAGATCTAGGATACCTGCAGACAGGTGCCTGTTTGTGTGGAGACAGTCTGTTTGAAACTGTGTTCCTCAGCGCCCGCTCTTTCTCCCCGTCGCTCCACACGCCTGGGAGTCCCTTTCTTTCTCTCCACAAGCACGTGTGTTGACTTCGTCGCACATGTGCATCTGCACAAGCGTTGAGCTCAGCAGAGCGTGTCTCTTGACACTTGATGTGCGTTGGCTGTGTCTGCCTGCTCCAGTGAAGAGAGAAACGGGAAATCATCTTGGTAGAGGCAACAAAGCAAAAGCGAGGCAGGATTGACATCTGCTCAACAGAGACGGATTCCCTGCGCTGACACAGTTCACAGTTACACGAGAAGCAATCTGAGCGGTCCGTCGACCGGAGACGTGTTTCCCAAGAGGTCGTTTAGCGAGTGAACAGCAGTGTGCGCGACTTTCAGGAGTGTGCCTGGAAAGTGCCAGAATCACCAGGAGCATCTGTGCAAAAGCTGCTGCCTCTGTGACCGCATTGAGGCACGTTCGCGTGTCTGCGAGTATATAGACGGCTCTTTCGCGTTCACTCCGAGGGAAACGGTCCGCTATTGCTTCTGTGCGCACAGACGCGATTCCCTTGTCTCTTGCGAACACAGGGAACTCTGTGCATCCAAATCTACAGGCTAAGGACGCGTCTGCATATGTTTTGGTGAACAATCGAGTGTGCGTGTTCTGACAGCTGCCTCTATGCAGACGTCTCCACAGAGCCACTTCTGAATGCCCCGCAGCCCAGGACTGAATGGATACACTAACAAGTGCACCGGTGTGAGCAACCACATATGCAGAAGGACGTCTTTCATCTCACAGAAGCGCGAACGTCTTGGCGTTCAAGCACATGGCAGAAACAAGGTGTGAACAGATGAGCTGCTGCTATTTTCTCCGTTCGGCATGCTTCGTTGTAGCTCTCTTGCCGGTCGCCGGCTTAGCGGCTTGCTTTGCGCGACTAGCTCTGGGGAGAGAAGGAGATAGCGCCGGAAACCTCGCCTTTTGCCTTCTTCGGCGCTGGAACCTGGTTGCTGCGCCTTCTCTTTGTCCATGTGCACACACACGATTCCTCAGCGAAAACCATGCAGAAACCTTTCCACGAGCACCCAGGGATGTGCACCCAGCACCACGTGCACGCACACGCAGCTAGAGAAAAGCACCTACCTTTTCACACACTGAAGCCTAAGCAAACGCGTGGCCACACACACGCACACATCCGCAAGCGCGCCTACTCCCATCTATTGAGGGAAAGACGGACGAGCTCTTTGGTTGCTCTTCACAGGCTTGTCCCTGATCTATAGCTGAGGGCAAACACTTGTGTGCTTGTGGGAGAGCCTGTGTCTTTCCTGGAAGCGTTTGGGAGTTTTGCTCAGACGCGTGTTTCCTCAAGTTCAAGAATCAAGATCTAGGATACCTGCAGACAGGTGCCTGTTTGTGTGGAGACAGTCTGTTTGAAACTGTGTTCCTCAGCGCCCGCTCTTTCTCCCCGTCGCTCCACACGCCTGGGAGTCCCTTTCTTTCTCTCCACAAGCACGTGTGTTGACTTCGTCGCACATGTGCATCTGCACAAGCGTTGAGCTCAGCAGAGCGTGTCTCTTGACACTTGATGTGCGTTGGCTGTGTCTGCCTGCTCCAGTGAAGAGAGAAACGGGAAATCATCTTGGTAGAGGCAACAAAGCAAAAGCGAGGCAGGATTGACATCTGCTCAACAGAGACGGATTCCCTGCGCTGACACAGTTCACAGTTACACGAGAAGCAATCTGAGCGGTCCGTCGACCGGAGACGTGTTTCCCAAGAGGTCGTTTAGCGAGTGAACAGCAGTGTGCGCGACTTTCAGGAGTGTGCCTGGAAAGTGCCAGAATCACCAGGAGCATCTGTGCAAAAGCTGCTGCCTCTGTGACCGCATTGAGGCACGTTCGCGTGTCTGCGAGTATATAGACGGCTCTTTCGCGTTCACTCCGAGGGAAACGGTCCGCTATTGCTTCTGTGCGCACAGACGCGATTCCCTTGTCTCTTGCGAACACAGGGAACTCTGTGCATCCAAATCTACAGGCTAAGGACGCGTCTGCATATGTTTTGGTGAACAATCGAGTGTGCGTGTTCTGACAGCTGCCTCTATGCAGACGTCTCCACAGAGCCACTTCTGAATGCCCCGCAGCCCAGGACTGAATGGATACACTAACAAGTGCACCGGTGTGAGCAACCACATATGCAGAAGGACGTCTTTCATCTCACAGAAGCGCGAACGTCTTGGCGTTCAAGCACATGGCAGAAACAAGGTGTGAACAGATGAGCTGCTGCTATTTTCTCCGTTCGGCATGCTTCGTTGTAGCTCTCTTGCCGGTCGCCGGCTTAGCGGCTTGCTTTGCGCGACTAGCTCTGGGGAGAGAAGGAGATAGCGCCGGAAACCTCGCCTTTTGCCTTCTTCGGCGCTGGAACCTGGTTGCTGCGCCTTCTCTTTGTCCATGTGCACACACACGATTCCTCAGCGAAAACCATGCAGAAACCTTTCCACGAGCACCCAGGGATGTGCACCCAGCACCACGTGCACGCACACGCAGCTAGAGAAAAGCACCTACCTTTTCACACACTGAAGCCTAAGCAAACGCGTGGCCACACACACGCACACATCCGCAAGCGCGCCTACTCCCATCTATTGAGGGAAAGACGGACGAGCAACGTCCTGACAGGCTTGAGGGGAAAAACGTCCGTTGACGGTTGGCGTACTGCACGCCCGCCTACGGGGCTGCAGGGGAATCCACATTTGGAAGGTACCTGAAGATGTGTGCCTGTTCTTGGAGCTCCGCTAGTAGGGTAGCAAAGACACTCGTAGGCAGTACTGAATGCTGCTCCGTGCTACTTCTCCTCCGCTGGCAAATGCTTCACAGTCGCCCTAGGAAAGACGTTTAACAATCGATCTCCAAGAGGAACGAAACACATGATGCCATAAGGCGAAAGAATAGCAGGGCATCTCTTCACAGGCTTGTCCCTGATCTATAGCTGAGGGCAAACACTTGTGTGCTTGTGGGAGAGCCTGTGTCTTTCCTGGAAGCGTTTGGGAGTTTTGCTCAGACGCGTGTTTCCTCAAGTTCAAGAATCAAGATCTAGGATACCTGCAGACAGGTGCCTGTTTGTGTGGAGACAGTCTGTTTGAAACTGTGTTCCTCAGCGCCCGCTCTTTCTCCCCGTCGCTCCACACGCCTGGGAGTCCCTTTCTTTCTCTCCACAAGCACGTGTGTTGACTTCGTCGCACATGTGCATCTGCACAAGCGTTGAGCTCAGCAGAGCGTGTCTCTTGACACTTGATGTGCGTTGGCTGTGTCTGCCTGCTCCAGTGAAGAGAGAAACGGGAAATCATCTTGGTAGAGGCAACAAAGCAAAAGCGAGGCAGGATTGACATCTGCTCAACAGAGACGGATTCCCTGCGCTGACACAGTTCACAGTTACACGAGAAGCAATCTGAGCGGTCCGTCGACCGGAGACGTGTTTCCCAAGAGGTCGTTTAGCGAGTGAACAGCAGTGTGCGCGACTTTCAGGAGTGTGCCTGGAAAGTGCCAGAATCACCAGGAGCATCTGTGCAAAAGCTGCTGCCTCTGTGACCGCATTGAGGCACGTTCGCGTGTCTGCGAGTATATAGACGGCTCTTTCGCGTTCACTCCGAGGGAAACGGTCCGCTATTGCTTCTGTGCGCACAGACGCGATTCCCTTGTCTCTTGCGAACACAGGGAACTCTGTGCATCCAAATCTACAGGCTAAGGACGCGTCTGCATATGTTTTGGTGAACAATCGAGTGTGCGTGTTCTGACAGCTGCCTCTATGCAGACGTCTCCACAGAGCCACTTCTGAATGCCCCGCAGCCCAGGACTGAATGGATACACTAACAAGTGCACCGGTGTGAGCAACCACATATGCAGAAGGACGTCTTTCATCTCACAGAAGCGCGAACGTCTTGGCGTTCAAGCACATGGCAGAAACAAGGTGTGAACAGATGAGCTGCTGCTATTTTCTCCGTTCGGCATGCTTCGTTGTAGCTCTCTTGCCGGTCGCCGGCTTAGCGGCTTGCTTTGCGCGACTAGCTCTGGGGAGAGAAGGAGATAGCGCCGGAAACCTCGCCTTTTGCCTTCTTCGGCGCTGGAACCTGGTTGCTGCGCCTTCTCTTTGTCCATGTGCACACACACGATTCCTCAGCGAAAACCATGCAGAAACCTTTCCACGAGCACCCAGGGATGTGCACCCAGCACCACGTGCACGCACACGCAGCTAGAGAAAAGCACCTACCTTTTCACACACTGATGCCTAAGCAAACGCGTGGCCACACACACGCACACATCCGCAAGCGCGCCTACTCCCATCTATTGAGGGAAAGACGGACGAGCTCTTTGGTTGCTCTTCACAGGCTTGTCCCTGATCTATAGCTGAGGGCAAACACTTGTGTGCTTGTGGGAGAGCCTGTGTCTTTCCTGGAAGCGTTTGGGAGTTTTGCTCAGACGCGTGTTTCCTCAAGTTCAAGAATCAAGATCTAGGATACCTGCAGACAGGTGCCTGTTTGTGTGGAGACAGTCTGTTTGAAACTGTGTTCCTCAGCGCCCACTCTTTCTCCCCGTCGCTCCACACGCCTGGGAGTCCCTTTCTTTCTCTCCACAAGCACGTGTGTTGACTTCGTCGCACATGTGCATCTGCACAAGCGTTGAGCTCAGCAGAGCGTGTCTCTTGACACTTGATGTGCGTTGGCTGTGTCTGCCTGCTCCAGTGAAGAGAGAAACGGGAAATCATCTTGGTAGAGGCAACAAAGCAAAAGCGAGGCAGGATTGACATCTGCTCAACAGAGACGGATTCCCTGCGCTGACACAGTTCACAGTTACACGAGAAGCAATCTGAGCGGTCCGTCGACCGGAGACGTGTTTCCCAAGAGGTCGTTTAGCGAGTGAACAGCAGTGTGCGCGACTTTCAGGAGTGTGCCTGGAAAGTGCCAGAATCACCAGGAGCATCTGTGCAAAAGCTGCTGCCTCTGTGACCGCATTGAGGCACGTTCGCGTGTCTGCGAGTATATAGACGGCTCTTTCGCGTTCACTCCGAGGGAAACGGTCCGCTATTGCTTCTGTGCGCACAGACGCGATTCCCTTGTCTCTTGCGAACACAGGGAACTCTGTGCATCCAAATCTACAGGCTAAGGACGCGTCTGCATATGTTTTGGTGAACAATCGAGTGTGCGTGTTCTGACAGCTGCCTCTATGCAGACGTCTCCACAGAGCCACTTCTGAATGCCCCGCAGCCCAGGACTGAATGGATACACTAACAAGTGCACCGGTGTGAGCAACCACATATGCAGAAGGACGTCTTTCATCTCACAGAAGCGCGAACGTCTTGGCGTTCAAGCACATGGCAGAAACAAGGTGTGAACAGATGAGCTGCTGCTATTTTCTCCGTTCGGCATGCTTCGTTGTAGCTCTCTTGCCGGTCGCCGGCTTAGCGGCTTGCTTTGCGCGACTAGCTCTGGGGAGAGAAGGAGATAGCGCCGGAAACCTCGCCTTTTGCCTTCTTCGGCGCTGGAACCTGGTTGCTGCGCCTTCTCTTTGTCCATGTGCACACACACGATTCCTCAGCGAAAACCATGCAGAAACCTTTCCACGAGCACCCAGGGATGTGCACCCAGCACCACGTGCACGCACACGCAGCTAGAGAAAAGCACCTACCTTTTCACACACTGAAGCCTAAGCAAACGCGTGGCCACACACACGCACACATCCGCAAGCGCGCCTACTCCCATCTATTGAGGGAAAGACGGACGAGCTCTTTGGTTGCTCTTCACAGGCTTGTCCCTGATCTATAGCTGAGGGCAAACACTTGTGTGCTTGTGGGAGAGCCTGTGTCTTTCCTGGAAGCGTTTGGGAGTTTTGCTCAGACGCGTGTTTCCTCAAGTTCAAGAATCAAGATCTAGGATACCTGCAGACAGGTGCCTGTTTGTGTGGAGACAGTCTGTTTGAAACTGTGTTCCTCAGCGCCCACTCTTTCTCCCCGTCGCTCCACACGCCTGGGAGTCCCTTTCTTTCTCTCCACAAGCACGTGTGTTGACTTCGTCGCACATGTGCATCTGCACAAGCGTTGAGCTCAGCAGAGCGTGTCTCTTGACACTTGATGTGCGTTGGCTGTGTCTGCGTGCTCCAGTGAAGAGAGAAACGGGAAATCATCTTGGTAGAGGCAACAAAGCAAAAGCGAGGCAGGATTGACATCTGCTCAACAGAGACGGATTCCCTGCGCTGACACAGTTCACAGTTACACGAGAAGCAATCTGAGCGGTCCGTCGACCGGAGACGTGTTTCCCAAGAGGTCGTTTAGCGAGTGAACAGCAGTGTGCGCGACTTTCAGGAGTGTGCCTGGAAAGTGCCAGAATCACCAGGAGCATCTGTGCAAAAGCTGCTGCCTCTGTGACCGCATTGAGGCACGTTCGCGTGTCTGCGAGTATATAGACGGCTCTTTCGCGTTCACTCCGAGGGAAACGGTCCGCTATTGCTTCTGTGCGCACAGACGCGATTCCTTTGTCTCTTGCGAACACAGGGAACTCTGTGCATCCAAATCTACAGGCTAAGGACGCGTCTGCATATGTTTTGGTGAACAATCGAGTGTGCGTGTTCTGACAGCTGCCTCTATGCAGACGTCTCCACAGAGCCACTTCTGAATGCCCCGCAGCCCAGGACTGAATGGATACACTAACAAGTGCACCGGTGTGAGCAACCACATATGCAGAAGGACGTCTTTCATCTCACAGAAGCGCGAACGTCTTGGCGTTCAAGCACATGGCAGAAACAAGGTGTGAACAGATGAGCTGCTGCTATTTTCTCCGTTCGGCATGCTTCGTTGTAGCTCTCTTGCCGGTCGCCGGCTTAGCGGCTTGCTTTGCGCGACTAGCTCTGGGGAGAGAAGGAGATAGCGCCGGAAACCTCGCCTTTTGCCTTCTTCGGCGCTGGAACCTGGTTGCTGCGCCTTCTCTTTGTCCATGTGCACACACACGATTCCTCAGCGAAAACCATGCAGAAACCTTTCCACGAGCACCCAGGGATGTGCACCCAGCACCACGTGCACGCACACGCAGCTAGAGAAAAGCACCTACCTTTTCACACACTGAAGCCTAAGCAAACGCGTGGCCACACACACGCACACATCCGCAAGCGCGCCTACTCCCATCTATTGAGGGAAAGACGGACGAGCAACGTCCTGACAGGCTTGAGGGGAAAAACGTCCGTTGACGGTTGGCGTACTGCACGCCCGCCTACGGGGCTGCAGGGGAATCCACATTTGGAAGGTACCTGAAGATGTGTGCCTGTTCTTGGAGCTCCGCTAGTAGGGTAGCAAAGACACTCGTAGGCAGTACTGAATGCTGCTCCGTGCTACTTCTCCTCCGCTGGCAAATGCTTCACAGTCGCCCTAGGAAAGACGTTTAACAATCGATCTCCAAGAGGAACGAAACACATGATGCCATAAGGCGAAAGAATAGCAGGGCATCTCTTCACAGGCTTGTCCCTGATCTATAGCTGAGGGCAAACACTTGTGTGCTTGTGGGAGAGCCTGTGTCTTTCCTGGAAGCGTTTGGGAGTTTTGCTCAGACGCGTGTTTCCTCAAGTTCAAGAATCAAGATCTAGGATACCTGCAGACAGGTGCCTGTTTGTGTGGAGACAGTCTGTTTGAAACTGTGTTCCTCAGCGCCCGCTCTTTCTCCCCGTCGCTCCACACGCCTGGGAGTCCCTTTCTTTCTCTCCACAAGCACGTGTGTTGACTTCGTCGCACATGTGCATCTGCACAAGCGTTGAGCTCAGCAGAGCGTGTCTCTTGACACTTGATGTGCGTTGGCTGTGTCTGCCTGCTCCAGTGAAGAGAGAAACGGGAAATCATCTTGGTAGAGGCAACAAAGCAAAAGCGAGGCAGGATTGACATCTGCTCAACAGAGACGGATTCCCTGCGCTGACACAGTTCACAGTTACACGAGAAGCAATCTGAGCGGTCCGTCGACCGGAGACGTGTTTCCCAAGAGGTCGTTTAGCGAGTGAACAGCAGTGTGCGCGACTTTCAGGAGTGTGCCTGGAAAGTGCCAGAATCACCAGGAGCATCTGTGCAAAAGCTGCTGCCTCTGTGACCGCATTGAGGCACGTTCGCGTGTCTGCGAGTATATAGACGGCTCTTTCGCGTTCACTCCGAGGGAAACGGTCCGCTATTGCTTCTGTGCGCACAGACGCGATTCCCTTGTCTCTTGCGAACACAGGGAACTCTGTGCATCCAAATCTACAGGCTAAGGACGCGTCTGCATATGTTTTGGTGAACAATCGAGTGTGCGTGTTCTGACAGCTGCCTCTATGCAGACGTCTCCACAGAGCCACTTCTGAATGCCCCGCAGCCCAGGACTGAATGGATACACTAACAAGTGCACCGGTGTGAGCAACCACATATGCAGAAGGACGTCTTTCATCTCACAGAAGCGCGAACGTCTTGGCGTTCAAGCACATGGCAGAAACAAGGTGTGAACAGATGAGCTGCTGCTATTTTCTCCGTTCGGCATGCTTCGTTGTAGCTCTCTTGCCGGTCGCCGGCTTAGCGGCTTGCTTTGCGCGACTAGCTCTGGGGAGAGAAGGAGATAGCGCCGGAAACCTCGCCTTTTGCCTTCTTCGGCGCTGGAACCTGGTTGCTGCGCCTTCTCTTTGTCCATGTGCACACACACGATTCCTCAGCGAAAACCATGCAGAAACCTTTCCACGAGCACCCAGGGATGTGCACCCAGCACCACGTGCACGCACACGCAGCTAGAGAAAAGCACCTACCTTTTCACACACTGATGCCTAAGCAAACGCGTGGCCACACACACGCACACATCCGCAAGCGCGCCTACTCCCATCTATTGAGGGAAAGACGGACGAGCTCTTTGGTTGCTCTTCACAGGCTTGTCCCTGATCTATAGCTGAGGGCAAACACTTGTGTGCTTGTGGGAGAGCCTGTGTCTTTCCTGGAAGCGTTTGGGAGTTTTGCTCAGACGCGTGTTTCCTCAAGTTCAAGAATCAAGATCTAGGATACCTGCAGACAGGTGCCTGTTTGTGTGGAGACAGTCTGTTTGAAACTGTGTTCCTCAGCGCCCGCTCTTTCTCCCCGTCGCTCCACACGCCTGGGAGTCCCTTTCTTTCTCTCCACAAGCACGTGTGTTGACTTCGTCGCACATGTGCATCTGCACAAGCGTTGAGCTCAGCAGAGCGTGTCTCTTGACACTTGATGTGCGTTGGCTGTGTCTGCCTGCTCCAGTGAAGAGAGAAACGGGAAATCATCTTGGTAGAGGCAACAAAGCAAAAGCGAGGCAGGATTGACATCTGCTCAACAGAGACGGATTCCCTGCGCTGACACAGTTCACAGTTACACGAGAAGCAATCTGAGCGGTCCGTCGACCGGAGACGTGTTTCCCAAGAGGTCGTTTAGCGAGTGAACAGCAGTGTGCGCGACTTTCAGGAGTGTGCCTGGAAAGTGCCAGAATCACCAGGAGCATCTGTGCAAAAGCTGCTGCCTCTGTGACCGCATTGAGGCACGTTCGCGTGTCTGCGAGTATATAGACGGCTCTTTCGCGTTCACTCCGAGGGAAACGGTCCGCTATTGCTTCTGTGCGCACAGACGCGATTCCCTTGTCTCTTGCGAACACAGGGAACTCTGTGCATCCAAATCTACAGGCTAAGGACGCGTCTGCATATGTTTTGGTGAACAATCGAGTGTGCGTGTTCTGACAGCTGCCTCTATGCAGACGTCTCCACAGAGCCACTTCTGAATGCCCCGCAGCCCAGGACTGAATGGATACACTAACAAGTGCACCGGTGTGAGCAACCACATATGCAGAAGGACGTCTTTCATCTCACAGAAGCGCGAACGTCTTGGCGTTCAAGCACATGGCAGAAACAAGGTGTGAACAGATGAGCTGCTGCTATTTTCTCCGTTCGGCATGCTTCGTTGTAGCTCTCTTGCCGGTCGCCGGCTTAGCGGCTTGCTTTGCGCGACTAGCTCTGGGGAGAGAAGGAGATAGCGCCGGAAACCTCGCCTTTTGCCTTCTTCGGCGCTGGAACCTGGTTGCTGCGCCTTCTCTTTGTCCATGTGCACACACACGATTCCTCAGCGAAAACCATGCAGAAACCTTTCCACGAGCACCCAGGGATGTGCACCCAGCACCACGTGCACGCACACGCAGCTAGAGAAAAGCACCTACCTTTTCACACACTGGTGCCTAAGCAAACGCGTGGCCACACACACGCACACATCCGCAAGCGCGCCTACTCCCATCTATTGAGGGAAAGACGGACGAGCTCTTTGGTTGCTCTTCACAGGCTTGTCCCTGATCTATAGCTGAGGGCAAACACTTGTGTGCTTGTGGGAGAGCCTGTGTCTTTCCTGGAAGCGTTTGGGAGTTTTGCTCAGACGCGTGTTTCCTCAAGTTCAAGAATCAAGATCTAGGATACCTGCAGACAGGTGCCTGTTTGTGTGGAGACAGTCTGTTTGAAACTGTGTTCCTCAGCGCCCGCTCTTTCTCCCCGTCGCTCCACACGCCTGGGAGTCCCTTTCTTTCTCTCCACAAGCACGTGTGTTGACTTCGTCGCACATGTGCATCTGCACAAGCGTTGAGCTCAGCAGAGCGTGTCTCTTGACACTTGATGTGCGTTGGCTGTGTCTGCCTGCTCCAGTGAAGAGAGAAACGGGAAATCATCTTGGTAGAGGCAACAAAGCAAAAGCGAGGCAGGATTGACATCTGCTCAACAGAGACGGATTCCCTGCGCTGACACAGTTCACAGTTACACGAGAAGCAATCTGAGCGGTCCGTCGACCGGAGACGTGTTTCCCAAGAGGTCGTTTAGCGAGTGAACAGCAGTGTGCGCGACTTTCAGGAGTGTGCCTGGAAAGTGCCAGAATCACCAGGAGCATCTGTGCAAAAGCTGCTGCCTCTGTGACCGCATTGAGGCACGTTCGCGTGTCTGCGAGTATATAGACGGCTCTTTCGCGTTCACTCCGAGGGAAACGGTCCGCTATTGCTTCTGTGCGCACAGACGCGATTCCCTTGTCTCTTGCGAACACAGGGAACTCTGTGCATCCAAATCTACAGGCTAAGGACGCGTCTGCATATGTTTTGGTGAACAATCGAGTGTGCGTGTTCTGACAGCTGCCTCTATGCAGACGTCTCCACAGAGCCACTTCTGAATGCCCCGCAGCCCAGGACTGAATGGATACACTAACAAGTGCACCGGTGTGAGCAACCACATATGCAGAAGGACGTCTTTCATCTCACAGAAGCGCGAACGTCTTGGCGTTCAAGCACATGGCAGAAACAAGGTGTGAACAGATGAGCTGCTGCTATTTTCTCCGTTCGGCATGCTTCGTTGTAGCTCTCTTGCCGGTCGCCGGCTTAGCGGCTTGCTTTGCGCGACTAGCTCTGGGGAGAGAAGGAGATAGCGCCGGAAACCTCGCCTTTTGCCTTCTTCGGCGCTGGAACCTGGTTGCTGCGCCTTCTCTTTGTCCATGTGCACACACACGATTCCTCAGCGAAAACCATGCAGAAACCTTTCCACGAGCACCCAGGGATGTGCACCCAGCACCACGTGCACGCACACGCAGCTAGAGAAAAGCACCTACCTTTTCACACACTGAAGCCTAAGCAAACGCGTGGCCACACACACGCACACATCCGCAAGCGCGCCTACTCCCATCTATTGAGGGAAAGACGGACGAGCAACGTCCTGACAGGCTTGAGGGGAAAAACGTCCGTTGACGGTTGGCGTACTGCACGCCCGCCTACGGGGCTGCAGGGGAATCCACATTTGGAAGGTACCTGAAGATGTGTGCCTGTTCTTGGAGCTCCGCTAGTAGGGTAGCAAAGACACTCGTAGGCAGTACTGAATGCTGCTCCGTGCTACTTCTCCTCCGCTGGCAAATGCTTCACAGTCGCCCTAGGAAAGACGTTTAACAATCGATCTCCAAGAGGAACGAAACACATGATGCCATAAGGCGAAAGAATAGCAGGGCATCTCTTCACAGGCTTGTCCCTGATCTATAGCTGAGGGCAAACACTTGTGTGCTTGTGGGAGAGCCTGTGTCTTTCCTGGAAGCGTTTGGGAGTTTTGCTCAGACGCGTGTTTCCTCAAGTTCAAGAATCAAGATCTAGGATACCTGCAGACAGGTGCCTGTTTGTGTGGAGACAGTCTGTTTGAAACTGTGTTCCTCAGCGCCCGCTCTTTCTCCCCGTCGCTCCACACGCCTGGGAGTCCCTTTCTTTCTCTCCACAAGCACGTGTGTTGACTTCGTCGCACATGTGCATCTGCACAAGCGTTGAGCTCAGCAGAGCGTGTCTCTTGACACTTGATGTGCGTTGGCTGTGTCTGCCTGCTCCAGTGAAGAGAGAAACGGGAAATCATCTTGGTAGAGGCAACAAAGCAAAAGCGAGGCAGGATTGACATCTGCTCAACAGAGACGGATTCCCTGCGCTGACACAGTTCACAGTTACACGAGAAGCAATCTGAGCGGTCCGTCGACCGGAGACGTGTTTCCCAAGAGGTCGTTTAGCGAGTGAACAGCAGTGTGCGCGACTTTCAGGAGTGTGCCTGGAAAGTGCCAGAATCACCAGGAGCATCTGTGCAAAAGCTGCTGCCTCTGTGACCGCATTGAGGCACGTTCGCGTGTCTGCGAGTATATAGACGGCTCTTTCGCGTTCACTCCGAGGGAAACGGTCCGCTATTGCTTCTGTGCGCACAGACGCGATTCCCTTGTCTCTTGCGAACACAGGGAACTCTGTGCATCCAAATCTACAGGCTAAGGACGCGTCTGCATATGTTTTGGTGAACAATCGAGTGTGCGTGTTCTGACAGCTGCCTCTATGCAGACGTCTCCACAGAGCCACTTCTGAATGCCCCGCAGCCCAGGACTGAATGGATACACTAACAAGTGCACCGGTGTGAGCAACCACATATGCAGAAGGACGTCTTTCATCTCACAGAAGCGCGAACGTCTTGGCGTTCAAGCACATGGCAGAAACAAGGTGTGAACAGATGAGCTGCTGCTATTTTCTCCGTTCGGCATGCTTCGTTGTAGCTCTCTTGCCGGTCGCCGGCTTAGCGGCTTGCTTTGCGCGACTAGCTCTGGGGAGAGAAGGAGATAGCGCCGGAAACCTCGCCTTTTGCCTTCTTCGGCGCTGGAACCTGGTTGCTGCGCCTTCTCTTTGTCCATGTGCACACACACGATTCCTCAGCGAAAACCATGCAGAAACCTTTCCACGAGCACCCAGGGATGTGCACCCAGCACCACGTGCACGCACACGCAGCTAGAGAAAAGCACCTACCTTTTCACACACTGATGCCTAAGCAAACGCGTGGCCACACACACGCACACATCCGCAAGCGCGCCTACTCCCATCTATTGAGAGAAAGACGGACGAGCTCTTTGGTTGCTCTTCACAGGCTTGTCCCTGATCTATAGCTGAGGGCAAACACTTGTGTGCTTGTGGGAGAGCCTGTGTCTTTCCTGGAAGCGTTTGGGAGTTTTGCTCAGACGCGTGTTTCCTCAAGTTCAAGAATCAAGATCTAGGATACCTGCAGACAGGTGCCTGTTTGTGTGGAGACAGTCTGTTTGAAACTGTGTTCCTCAGCGCCCGCTCTTTCTCCCCGTCGCTCCACACGCCTGGGAGTCCCTTTCTTTCTCTCCACAAGCACGTGTGTTGACTTCGTCGCACATGTGCATCTGCACAAGCGTTGAGCTCAGCAGAGCGTGTCTCTTGACACTTGATGTGCGTTGGCTGTGTCTGCCTGCTCCAGTGAAGAGAGAAACGGGAAATCATCTTGGTAGAGGCAACAAAGCAAAAGCGAGGCAGGATTGACATCTGCTCAACAGAGACGGATTCCCTGCGCTGACACAGTTCACAGTTACACGAGAAGCAATCTGAGCGGTCCGTCGACCGGAGACGTGTTTCCCAAGAGGTCGTTTAGCGAGTGAACAGCAGTGTGCGCGACTTTCAGGAGTGTGCCTGGAAAGTGCCAGAATCACCAGGAGCATCTGTGCAAAAGCTGCTGCCTCTGTGACCGCATTGAGGCACGTTCGCGTGTCTGCGAGTATATAGACGGCTCTTTCGCGTTCACTCCGAGGGAAACGGTCCGCTATTGCTTCTGTGCGCACAGACGCGATTCCCTTGTCTCTTGCGAACACAGGGAACTCTGTGCATCCAAATCTACAGGCTAAGGACGCGTCTGCATATGTTTTGGTGAACAATCGAGTGTGCGTGTTCTGACAGCTGCCTCTATGCAGACGTCTCCACAGAGCCATTTCTGAATGCCCCGCAGCCCAGGACTGAATGGATACACTAACAAGTGCACCGGTGTGAGCAACCACATATGCAGAAGGACGTCTTTCATCTCACAGAAGCGCGAACGTCTTGGCGTTCAAGCACATGGCAGAAACAAGGTGTGAACAGATGAGCTGCTGCTATTTTCTCCGTTCGGCATGCTTCGTTGTAGCTCTCTTGCCGGTCGCCGGCTTAGCGGCTTGCTTTGCGCGACTAGCTCTGGGGAGAGAAGGAGATAGCGCCGGAAACCTCGCCTTTTGCCTTCTTCGGCGCTGGAACCTGGTTGCTGCGCCTTCTCTTTGTCCATGTGCACACACACGATTCCTCAGCGAAAACCATGCAGAAACCTTTCCACGAGCACCCAGGGATGTGCACCCAGCACCACGTGCACGAACACGCAGCTAGAGAAAAGCACCTACCTTTTCACACACTGATGCCTAAGCAAACGCGTGGCCACACACACGCACACATCCGCAAGCGCGCCTACTCCCATCTATTGAGGGAAAGACGGACGAGCTCTTTGGTTGCTCTTCACAGGCTTGTCCCTGATCTATAGCTGAGGGCAAACACTTGTGTGCTTGTGGGAGAGCCTGTGTCTTTCCTGGAAGCGTTTGGGAGTTTTGCTCAGACGCGTGTTTCCTCAAGTTCAAGAATCAAGATCTAGGATACCTGCAGACAGGTGCCTGTTTGTGTGGAGACAGTCTGTTTGAAACTGTGTTCCTCAGCGCCCGCTCTTTCTCCCCGTCGCTCCACACGCCTGGGAGTCCCTTTCTTTCTCTCCACAAGCACGTGTGTTGACTTCGTCGCACATGTGCATCTGCACAAGCGTTGAGCTCAGCAGAGCGTGTCTCTTGACACTTGATGTGCGTTGGCTGTGTCTGCCTGCTCCAGTGAAGAGAGAAACGGGAAATCATCTTGGTAGAGGCAACAAAGCAAAAGCGAGGCAGGATTGACATCTGCTCAACAGAGACGGATTCCCTGCGCTGACACAGTTCACAGTTACACGAGAAGCAATCTGAGCGGTCCGTCGACCGGAGACGTGTTTCCCAAGAGGTCGTTTAGCGAGTGAACAGCAGTGTGCGCGACTTTCAGGAGTGTGCCTGGAAAGTGCCAGAATCACCAGGAGCATCTGTGCAAAAGCTGCTGCCTCTGTGACCGCATTGAGGCACGTTCGCGTGTCTGCGAGTATATAGACGGCTCTTTCGCGTTCACTCCGAGGGAAACGGTCCGCTATTGCTTCTGTGCGCACAGACGCGATTCCCTTGTCTCTTGCGAACACAGGGAACTCTGTGCATCCAAATCTACAGGCTAAGGACGCGTCTGCATATGTTTTGGTGAACAATCGAGTGTGCGTGTTCTGACAGCTGCCTCTATGCAGACGTCTCCACAGAGCCATTTCTGAATGCCCCGCAGCCCAGGACTGAATGGATACACTAACAAGTGCACCGGTGTGAGCAACCACATATGCAGAAGGACGTCTTTCATCTCACAGAAGCGCGAACGTCTTGGCGTTCAAGCACATGGCAGAAACAAGGTGTGAACAGATGAGCTGCTGCTATTTTCTCCGTTCGGCATGCTTCGTTGTAGCTCTCTTGCCGGTCGCCGGCTTAGCGGCTTGCTTTGCGCGACTAGCTCTGGGGAGAGAAGGAGATAGCGCCGGAAACCTCGCCTTTTGCCTTCTTCGGCGCTGGAACCTGGTTGCTGCGCCTTCTCTTTGTCCATGTGCACACACACGATTCCTCAGCGAAAACCATGCAGAAACCTTTCCACGAGCACCCAGGGATGTGCACCCAGCACCACGTGCACGAACACGCAGCTAGAGAAAAGCACCTACCTTTTCACACACTGATGCCTAAGCAAACGCGTGGCCACACACACGCACACATCCGCAAGCGCGCCTACTCCCATCTATTGAGGGAAAGACGGACGAGCTCTTTGGTTGCTCTTCACAGGCTTGTCCCTGATCTATAGCTGAGGGCAAACACTTGTGTGCTTGTGGGAGAGCCTGTGTCTTTCCTGGAAGCGTTTGGGAGTTTTGCTCAGACGCGTGTTTCCTCAAGTTCAAGAATCAAGATCTAGGATACCTGCAGACAGGTGCCTGTTTGTGTGGAGACAGTCTGTTTGAAACTGTGTTCCTCAGCGCCCGCTCTTTCTCCCCGTCGCTCCACACGCCTGGGAGTCCCTTTCTTTCTCTCCACAAGCACGTGTGTTGACTTCGTCGCACATGTGCATCTGCACAAGCGTTGAGCTCAGCAGAGCGTGTCTCTTGACACTTGATGTGCGTTGGCTGTGTCTGCCTGCTCCAGTGAAGAGAGAAACGGGAAATCATCTTGGTAGAGGCAACAAAGCAAAAGCGAGGCAGGATTGACATCTGCTCAACAGAGACGGATTCCCTGCGCTGACACAGTTCACAGTTACACGAGAAGCAATCTGAGCGGTCCGTCGACCGGAGACGTGTTTCCCAAGAGGTCGTTTAGCGAGTGAACAGCAGTGTGCGCGACTTTCAGGAGTGTGCCTGGAAAGTGCCAGAATCACCAGGAGCATCTGTGCAAAAGCTGCTGCCTCTGTGACCGCATTGAGGCACGTTCGCGTGTCTGCGAGTATATAGACGGCTCTTTCGCGTTCACTCCGAGGGAAACGGTCCGCTATTGCTTCTGTGCGCACAGACGCGATTCCCTTGTCTCTTGCGAACACAGGGAACTCTGTGCATCCAAATCTACAGGCTAAGGACGCGTCTGCATATGTTTTGGTGAACAATCGAGTGTGCGTGTTCTGACAGCTGCCTCTATGCAGACGTCTCCACAGAGCCACTTCTGAATGCCCCGCAGCCCAGGACTGAATGGATACACTAACAAGTGCACCGGTGTGAGCAACCACATATGCAGAAGGACGTCTTTCATCTCACAGAAGCGCGAACGTCTTGGCGTTCAAGCACATGGCAGAAACAAGGTGTGAACAGATGAGCTGCTGCTATTTTCTCCGTTCGGCATGCTTCGTTGTAGCTCTCTTGCCGGTCGCCGGCTTAGCGGCTTGCTTTGCGCGACTAGCTCTGGGGAGAGAAGGAGATAGCGCCGGAAACCTCGCCTTTTGCCTTCTTCGGCGCTGGAACCTGGTTGCTGCGCCTTCTCTTTGTCCATGTGCACACACACGATTCCTCAGCGAAAACCATGCAGAAACCTTTCCACGAGCACCCAGGGATGTGCACCCAGCACCACGTGCACGCACACGCAGCTAGAGAAAAGCACCTACCTTTTCACACACTGATGCCTAAGCAAACGCGTGGCCACACACACGCACACATCCGCAAGCGCGCCTACTCCCATCTATTGAGGGAAAGACGGACGAGCTCTTTGGTTGCTCTTCACAGGCTTGTCCCTGATCTATAGCTGAGGGCAAACACTTGTGTGCTTGTGGGAGAGCCTGTGTCTTTCCTGGAAGCGTTTGGGAGTTTTGCTCAGACGCGTGTTTCCTCAAGTTCAAGAATCAAGATCTAGGATACCTGCAGACAGGTGCCTGTTTGTGTGGAGACAGTCTGTTTGAAACTGTGTTCCTCAGCGCCCGCTCTTTCTCCCCGTCGCTCCACACGCCTGGGAGTCCCTTTCTTTCTCTCCACAAGCACGTGTGTTGACTTCGTCGCACATGTGCATCTGCACAAGCGTTGAGCTCAGCAGAGCGTGTCTCTTGACACTTGATGTGCGTTGGCTGTGTCTGCCTGCTCCAGTGAAGAGAGAAACGGGAAATCATCTTGGTAGAGGCAACAAAGCAAAAGCGAGGCAGGATTGACATCTGCTCAACAGAGACGGATTCCCTGCGCTGACACAGTTCACAGTTACACGAGAAGCAATCTGAGCGGTCCGTCGACCGGAGACGTGTTTCCCAAGAGGTCGTTTAGCGAGTGAACAGCAGTGTGCGCGACTTTCAGGAGTGTGCCTGGAAAGTGCCAGAATCACCAGGAGCATCTGTGCAAAAGCTGCTGCCTCTGTGACCGCATTGAGGCACGTTCGCGTGTCTGCGAGTATATAGACGGCTCTTTCGCGTTCACTCCGAGGGAAACGGTCCGCTATTGCTTCTGTGCGCACAGACGCGATTCCCTTGTCTCTTGCGAACACAGGGAACTCTGTGCATCCAAATCTACAGGCTAAGGACGCGTCTGCATATGTTTTGGTGAACAATCGAGTGTGCGTGTTCTGACAGCTGCCTCTATGCAGACGTCTCCACAGAGCCACTTCTGAATGCCCCGCAGCCCAGGACTGAATGGATACACTAACAAGTGCACCGGTGTGAGCAACCACATATGCAGAAGGACGTCTTTCATCTCACAGAAGCGCGAACGTCTTGGCGTTCAAGCACATGGCAGAAACAAGGTGTGAACAGATGAGCTGCTGCTATTTTCTCCGTTCGGCATGCTTCGTTGTAGCTCTCTTGCCGGTCGCCGGCTTAGCGGCTTGCTTTGCGCGACTAGCTCTGGGGAGAGAAGGAGATAGCGCCGGAAACCTCGCCTTTTGCCTTCTTCGGCGCTGGAACCTGGTTGCTGCGCCTTCTCTTTGTCCATGTGCACACACACGATTCCTCAGCGAAAACCATGCAGAAACCTTTCCACGAGCACCCAGGGATGTGCACCCAGCACCACGTGCACGCACACGCAGCTAGAGAAAAGCACCTACCTTTTCACACACTGATGCCTAAGCAAACGCGTGGCCACACACACGCACACATCCGCAAGCGCGCCTACTCCCATCTATTGAGGGAAAGACGGACGAGCTCTTTGGTTGCTCTTCACAGGCTTGTCCCTGATCTATAGCTGAGGGCAAACACTTGTGTGCTTGTGGGAGAGCCTGTGTCTTTCCTGGAAGCGTTTGGGAGTTTTGCTCAGACGCGTGTTTCCTCAAGTTCAAGAATCAAGATCTAGGATACCTGCAGACAGGTGCCTGTTTGTGTGGAGACAGTCTGTTTGAAACTGTGTTCCTCAGCGCCCGCTCTTTCTCCCCGTCGCTCCACACGCCTGGGAGTCCCTTTCTTTCTCTCCACAAGCACGTGTGTTGACTTCGTCGCACATGTGCATCTGCACAAGCGTTGAGCTCAGCAGAGCGTGTCTCTTGACACTTGATGTGCGTTGGCTGTGTCTGCCTGCTCCAGTGAAGAGAGAAACGGGAAATCATCTTGGTAGAGGCAACAAAGCAAAAGCGAGGCAGGATTGACATCTGCTCAACAGAGACGGATTCCCTGCGCTGACACAGTTCACAGTTACACGAGAAGCAATCTGAGCGGTCCGTCGACCGGAGACGTGTTTCCCAAGAGGTCGTTTAGCGAGTGAACAGCAGTGTGCGCGACTTTCAGGAGTGTGCCTGGAAAGTGCCAGAATCACCAGGAGCATCTGTGCAAAAGCTGCTGCCTCTGTGACCGCATTGAGGCACGTTCGCGTGTCTGCGAGTATATAGACGGCTCTTTCGCGTTCACTCCGAGGGAAACGGTCCGCTATTGCTTCTGTGCGCACAGACGCGATTCCCTTGTCTCTTGCGAACACAGGGAACTCTGTGCATCCAAATCTACAGGCTAAGGACGCGTCTGCATATGTTTTGGTGAACAATCGAGTGTGCGTGTTCTGACAGCTGCCTCTATGCAGACGTCTCCACAGAGCCACTTCTGAATGCCCCGCAGCCCAGGACTGAATGGATACACTAACAAGTGCACCGGTGTGAGCAACCACATATGCAGAAGGACGTCTTTCATCTCACAGAAGCGCGAACGTCTTGGCGTTCAAGCACATGGCAGAAACAAGGTGTGAACAGATGAGCTGCTGCTATTTTCTCCGTTCGGCATGCTTCGTTGTAGCTCTCTTGCCGGTCGCCGGCTTAGCGGCTTGCTTTGCGCGACTAGCTCTGGGGAGAGAAGGAGATAGCGCCGGAAACCTCGCCTTTTGCCTTCTTCGGCGCTGGAACCTGGTTGCTGCGCCTTCTCTTTGTCCATGTGCACACACACGATTCCTCAGCGAAAACCATGCAGAAACCTTTCCACGAGCACCCAGGGATGTGCACCCAGCACCACGTGCACGCACACGCAGCTAGAGAAAAGCACCTACCTTTTCACACACTGAAGCCTAAGCAAACGCGTGGCCACACACACGCACACATCCGCAAGCGCGCCTACTCCCATCTATTGAGGGAAAGACGGACGAGCAACGTCCTGACAGGCTTGAGGGGAAAAACGTCCGTTGACGGTTGGCGTACTGCACGCCCGCCTACGGGGCTGCAGGGGAATCCACATTTGGAAGGTACCTGAAGATGTGTGCCTGTTCTTGGAGCTCCGCTAGTAGGGTAGCAAAGACACTCGTAGGCAGTACTGAATGCTGCTCCGTGCTACTTCTCCTCCGCTGGCAAATGCTTCACAGTCGCCCGAGGAAAGACGTTTAACAATCGATCTCCAAGAGGAACGAAACACATGATGCCATAAGGCGAAAGAATAGCAGGGCATCTCTTCACAGGCTTGTCCCTGATCTATAGCTGAGGGCAAACACTTGTGTGCTTGTGGGAGAGCCTGTGTCTTTCCTGGAAGCGTTTGGGAGTTTTGCTCAGACGCGTGTTTCCTCAAGTTCAAGAATCAAGATCTAGGATACCTGCAGACAGGTGCCTGTTTGTGTGGAGACAGTCTGTTTGAAACTGTGTTCCTCAGCGCCCGCTCTTTCTCCCCGTCGCTCCACACGCCTGGGAGTCCCTTTCTTTCTCTCCACAAGCACGTGTGTTGACTTCGTCGCACATGTGCATCTGCACAAGCGTTGAGCTCAGCAGAGCGTGTCTCTTGACACTTGATGTGCGTTGGCTGTGTCTGCCTGCTCCAGTGAAGAGAGAAACGGGAAATCATCTTGGTAGAGGCAACAAAGCAAAAGCGAGGCAGGATTGACATCTGCTCAACAGAGACGGATTCCCTGCGCTGACACAGTTCACAGTTACACGAGAAGCAATCTGAGCGGTCCGTCGACCGGAGACGTGTTTCCCAAGAGGTCGTTTAGCGAGTGAACAGCAGTGTGCGCGACTTTCAGGAGTGTGCCTGGAAAGTGCCAGAATCACCAGGAGCATCTGTGCAAAAGCTGCTGCCTCTGTGACCGCATTGAGGCACGTTCGCGTGTCTGCGAGTATATAGACGGCTCTTTCGCGTTCACTCCGAGGGAAACGGTCCGCTATTGCTTCTGTGCGCACAGACGCGATTCCCTTGTCTCTTGCGAACACAGGGAACTCTGTGCATCCAAATCTACAGGCTAAGGACGCGTCTGCATATGTTTTGGTGAACAATCGAGTGTGCGTGTTCTGACAGCTGCCTCTATGCAGACGTCTCCACAGAGCCACTTCTGAATGCCCCGCAGCCCAGGACTGAATGGATACACTAACAAGTGCACCGGTGTGAGCAACCACATATGCAGAAGGACGTCTTTCATCTCACAGAAGCGCGAACGTCTTGGCGTTCAAGCACATGGCAGAAACAAGGTGTGAACAGATGAGCTGCTGCTATTTTCTCCGTTCGGCATGCTTCGTTGTAGCTCTCTTGCCGGTCGCCGGCTTAGCGGCTTGCTTTGCGCGACTAGCTCTGGGGAGAGAAGGAGATAGCGCCGGAAACCTCGCCTTTTGCCTTCTTCGGCGCTGGAACCTGGTTGCTGCGCCTTCTCTTTGTCCATGTGCACACACACGATTCCTCAGCGAAAACCATGCAGAAACCTTTCCACGAGCACCCAGGGATGTGCACCCAGCACCACGTGCACGCACACGCAGCTAGAGAAAAGCACCTACCTTTTCACACACTGATGCCTAAGCAAACGCGTGGCCACACACACGCACACATCCGCAAGCGCGCCTACTCCCATCTATTGAGGGAAAGACGGACGAGCTCTTTGGTTGCTCTTCACAGGCTTGTCCCTGATCTATAGCTGAGGGCAAACACTTGTGTGCTTGTGGGAGAGCCTGTGTCTTTCCTGGAAGCGTTTGGGAGTTTTGCTCAGACGCGTGTTTCCTCAAGTTCAAGAATCAAGATCTAGGATACCTGCAGACAGGTGCCTGTTTGTGTGGAGACAGTCTGTTTGAAACTGTGTTCCTCAGCGCCCGCTCTTTCTCCCCGTCGCTCCACACGCCTGGGAGTCCCTTTCTTTCTCTCCACAAGCACGTGTGTTGACTTCGTCGCACATGTGCATCTGCACAAGCGTTGAGCTCAGCAGAGCGTGTCTCTTGACACTTGATGTGCGTTGGCTGTGTCTGCCTGCTCCAGTGAAGAGAGAAACGGGAAATCATCTTGGTAGAGGCAACAAAGCAAAAGCGAGGCAGGATTGACATCTGCTCAACAGAGACGGATTCCCTGCGCTGACACAGTTCACAGTTACACGAGAAGCAATCTGAGCGGTCCGTCGACCGGAGACGTGTTTCCCAAGAGGTCGTTTAGCGAGTGAACAGCAGTGTGCGCGACTTTCAGGAGTGTGCCTGGAAAGTGCCAGAATCACCAGGAGCATCTGTGCAAAAGCTGCTGCCTCTGTGACCGCATTGAGGCACGTTCGCGTGTCTGCGAGTATATAGACGGCTCTTTCGCGTTCACTCCGAGGGAAACGGTCCGCTATTGCTTCTGTGCGCACAGACGCGATTCCCTTGTCTCTTGCGAACACAGGGAACTCTGTGCATCCAAATCTACAGGCTAAGGACGCGTCTGCATATGTTTTGGTGAACAATCGAGTGTGCGTGTTCTGACAGCTGCCTCTATGCAGACGTCTCCACAGAGCCACTTCTGAATGCCCCGCAGCCCAGGACTGAATGGATACACTAACAAGTGCACCGGTGTGAGCAACCACATATGCAGAAGGACGTCTTTCATCTCACAGAAGCGCGAACGTCTTGGCGTTCAAGCACATGGCAGAAACAAGGTGTGAACAGATGAGCTGCTGCTATTTTCTCCGTTCGGCATGCTTCGTTGTAGCTCTCTTGCCGGTCGCCGGCTTAGCGGCTTGCTTTGCGCGACTAGCTCTGGGGAGAGAAGGAGATAGCGCCGGAAACCTCGCCTTTTGCCTTCTTCGGCGCTGGAACCTGGTTGCTGCGCCTTCTCTTTGTCCATGTGCACACACACGATTCCTCAGCGAAAACCATGCAGAAACCTTTCCACGAGCACCCAGGGATGTGCACCCAGCACCACGTGCACGCACACGCAGCTAGAGAAAAGCACCTACCTTTTCACACACTGATGCCTAAGCAAACGCGTGGCCACACACACGCACACATCCGCAAGCGCGCCTACTCCCATCTATTGAGGGAAAGACGGACGAGCAACGTCCTGACAGGCTTGAGGGGAAAAACGTCCGTTGACGGTTGGCGTACTGCACGCCCGCCTACGGGGCTGCAGGGGAATCCACATTTGGAAGGTACCTGAAGATGTGTGCCTGTTCTTGGAGCTCCGCTAGTAGGGTAGCAAAGACACTCGTAGGCAGTACTGAATGCTGCTCCGTGCTACTTCTCCTCCGCTGGCAAATGCTTCACAGTCGCCCGAGGAAAGACGTTTAACAATCGATCTCCAAGAGGAACGAAACACATGATGCCATAAGGCGAAAGAATAGCAGGGCATCTCTTCACAGGCTTGTCCCTGATCTATAGCTGAGGGCAAACACTTGTGTGCTTGTGGGAGAGCCTGTGTCTTTCCTGGAAGCGTTTGGGAGTTTTGCTCAGACGCGTGTTTCCTCAAGTTCAAGAATCAAGATCTAGGATACCTGCAGACAGGTGCCTGTTTGTGTGGAGACAGTCTGTTTGAAACTGTGTTCCTCAGCGCCCGCTCTTTCTCCCCGTCGCTCCACACGCCTGGGAGTCCCTTTCTTTCTCTCCACAAGCACGTGTGTTGACTTCGTCGCACATGTGCATCTGCACAAGCGTTGAGCTCAGCAGAGCGTGTCTCTTGACACTTGATGTGCGTTGGCTGTGTCTGCCTGCTCCAGTGAAGAGAGAAACGGGAAATCATCTTGGTAGAGGCAACAAAGCAAAAGCGAGGCAGGATTGACATCTGCTCAACAGAGACGGATTCCCTGCGCTGACACAGTTCACAGTTACACGAGAAGCAATCTGAGCGGTCCGTCGACCGGAGACGTGTTTCCCAAGAGGTCGTTTAGCGAGTGAACAGCAGTGTGCGCGACTTTCAGGAGTGTGCCTGGAAAGTGCCAGAATCACCAGGAGCATCTGTGCAAAAGCTGCTGCCTCTGTGACCGCATTGAGGCACGTTCGCGTGTCTGCGAGTATATAGACGGCTCTTTCGCGTTCACTCCGAGGGAAACGGTCCGCTATTGCTTCTGTGCGCACAGACGCGATTCCCTTGTCTCTTGCGAACACAGGGAACTCTGTGCATCCAAATCTACAGGCTAAGGACGCGTCTGCATATGTTTTGGTGAACAATCGAGTGTGCGTGTTCTGACAGCTGCCTCTATGCAGACGTCTCCACAGAGCCACTTCTGAATGCCCCGCAGCCCAGGACTGAATGGATACACTAACAAGTGCACCGGTGTGAGCAACCACATATGCAGAAGGACGTCTTTCATCTCACAGAAGCGCGAACGTCTTGGCGTTCAAGCACATGGCAGAAACAAGGTGTGAACAGATGAGCTGCTGCTATTTTCTCCGTTCGGCATGCTTCGTTGTAGCTCTCTTGCCGGTCGCCGGCTTAGCGGCTTGCTTTGCGCGACTAGCTCTGGGGAGAGAAGGAGATAGCGCCGGAAACCTCGCCTTTTGCCTTCTTCGGCGCTGGAACCTGGTTGCTGCGCCTTCTCTTTGTCCATGTGCACACACACGATTCCTCAGCGAAAACCATGCAGAAACCTTTCCACGAGCACCCAGGGATGTGCACCCAGCACCACGTGCACGCACACGCAGCTAGAGAAAAGCACCTACCTTTTCACACACTGATGCCTAAGCAAACGCGTGGCCACACACACGCACACATCCGCAAGCGCGCCTACTCCCATCTATTGAGGGAAAGACGGACGAGCTCTTTGGTTGCTCTTCACAGGCTTGTCCCTGATCTATAGCTGAGGGCAAACACTTGTGTGCTTGTGGGAGAGCCTGTGTCTTTCCTGGAAGCGTTTGGGAGTTTTGCTCAGACGCGTGTTTCCTCAAGTTCAAGAATCAAGATCTAGGATACCTGCAGACAGGTGCCTGTTTGTGTGGAGACAGTCTGTTTGAAACTGTGTTCCTCAGCGCCCGCTCTTTCTCCCCGTCGCTCCACACGCCTGGGAGTCCCTTTCTTTCTCTCCACAAGCACGTGTGTTGACTTCGTCGCACATGTGCATCTGCACAAGCGTTGAGCTCAGCAGAGCGTGTCTCTTGACACTTGATGTGCGTTGGCTGTGTCTGCCTGCTCCAGTGAAGAGAGAAACGGGAAATCATCTTGGTAGAGGCAACAAAGCAAAAGCGAGGCAGGATTGACATCTGCTCAACAGAGACGGATTCCCTGCGCTGACACAGTTCACAGTTACACGAGAAGCAATCTGAGCGGTCCGTCGACCGGAGACGTGTTTCCCAAGAGGTCGTTTAGCGAGTGAACAGCAGTGTGCGCGACTTTCAGGAGTGTGCCTGGAAAGTGCCAGAATCACCAGGAGCATCTGTGCAAAAGCTGCTGCCTCTGTGACCGCATTGAGGCACGTTCGCGTGTCTGCGAGTATATAGACGGCTCTTTCGCGTTCACTCCGAGGGAAACGGTCCGCTATTGCTTCTGTGCGCACAGACGCGATTCCCTTGTCTCTTGCGAACACAGGGAACTCTGTGCATCCAAATCTACAGGCTAAGGACGCGTCTGCATATGTTTTGGTGAACAATCGAGTGTGCGTGTTCTGACAGCTGCCTCTATGCAGACGTCTCCACAGAGCCACTTCTGAATGCCCCGCAGCCCAGGACTGAATGGATACACTAACAAGTGCACCGGTGTGAGCAACCACATATGCAGAAGGACGTCTTTCATCTCACAGAAGCGCGAACGTCTTGGCGTTCAAGCACATGGCAGAAACAAGGTGTGAACAGATGAGCTGCTGCTATTTTCTCCGTTCGGCATGCTTCGTTGTAGCTCTCTTGCCGGTCGCCGGCTTAGCGGCTTGCTTTGCGCGACTAGCTCTGGGGAGAGAAGGAGATAGCGCCGGAAACCTCGCCTTTTGCCTTCTTCGGCGCTGGAACCTGGTTGCTGCGCCTTCTCTTTGTCCATGTGCACACACACGATTCCTCAGCGAAAACCATGCAGAAACCTTTCCACGAGCACCCAGGGATGTGCACCCAGCACCACGTGCACGCACACGCAGCTAGAGAAAAGCACCTACCTTTTCACACACTGATGCCTAAGCAAACGCGTGGCCACACACACGCACACATCCGCAAGCGCGCCTACTCCCATCTATTGAGGGAAAGACGGACGAGCAACGTCCTGACAGGCTTGAGGGGAAAAACGTCCGTTGACGGTTGGCGTACTGCACGCCCGCCTACGGGGCTGCAGGGGAATCCACATTTGGAAGGTACCTGAAGATGTGTGCCTGTTCTTGGAGCTCCGCTAGTAGGGTAGCAAAGACACTCGTAGGCAGTACTGAATGCTGCTCCGTGCTACTTCTCCTCCGCTGGCAAATGCTTCACAGTCGCCCGAGGAAAGACGTTTAACAATCGATCTCCAAGAGGAACGAAACACATGATGCCATAAGGCGAAAGAATAGCAGGGCATCTCTTCACAGGCTTGTCCCTGATCTATAGCTGAGGGCAAACACTTGTGTGCTTGTGGGAGAGCCTGTGTCTTTCCTGGAAGCGTTTGGGAGTTTTGCTCAGACGCGTGTTTCCTCAAGTTCAAGAATCAAGATCTAGGATACCTGCAGACAGGTGCCTGTTTGTGTGGAGACAGTCTGTTTGAAACTGTGTTCCTCAGCGCCCGCTCTTTCTCCCCGTCGCTCCACACGCCTGGGAGTCCCTTTCTTTCTCTCCACAAGCACGTGTGTTGACTTCGTCGCACATGTGCATCTGCACAAGCGTTGAGCTCAGCAGAGCGTGTCTCTTGACACTTGATGTGCGTTGGCTGTGTCTGCCTGCTCCAGTGAAGAGAGAAACGGGAAATCATCTTGGTAGAGGCAACAAAGCAAAAGCGAGGCAGGATTGACATCTGCTCAACAGAGACGGATTCCCTGCGCTGACACAGTTCACAGTTACACGAGAAGCAATCTGAGCGGTCCGTCGACCGGAGACGTGTTTCCCAAGAGGTCGTTTAGCGAGTGAACAGCAGTGTGCGCGACTTTCAGGAGTGTGCCTGGAAAGTGCCAGAATCACCAGGAGCATCTGTGCAAAAGCTGCTGCCTCTGTGACCGCATTGAGGCACGTTCGCGTGTCTGCGAGTATATAGACGGCTCTTTCGCGTTCACTCCGAGGGAAACGGTCCGCTATTGCTTCTGTGCGCACAGACGCGATTCCCTTGTCTCTTGCGAACACAGGGAACTCTGTGCATCCAAATCTACAGGCTAAGGACGCGTCTGCATATGTTTTGGTGAACAATCGAGTGTGCGTGTTCTGACAGCTGCCTCTATGCAGACGTCTCCACAGAGCCACTTCTGAATGCCCCGCAGCCCAGGACTGAATGGATACACTAACAAGTGCACCGGTGTGAGCAACCACATATGCAGAAGGACGTCTTTCATCTCACAGAAGCGCGAACGTCTTGGCGTTCAAGCACATGGCAGAAACAAGGTGTGAACAGATGAGCTGCTGCTATTTTCTCCGTTCGGCATGCTTCGTTGTAGCTCTCTTGCCGGTCGCCGGCTTAGCGGCTTGCTTTGCGCGACTAGCTCTGGGGAGAGAAGGAGATAGCGCCGGAAACCTCGCCTTTTGCCTTCTTCGGCGCTGGAACCTGGTTGCTGCGCCTTCTCTTTGTCCATGTGCACACACACGATTCCTCAGCGAAAACCATGCAGAAACCTTTCCACGAGCACCCAGGGATGTGCACCCAGCACCACGTGCACGCACACGCAGCTAGAGAAAAGCACCTACCTTTTCACACACTGATGCCTAAGCAAACGCGTGGCCACACACACGCACACATCCGCAAGCGCGCCTACTCCCATCTATTGAGGGAAAGACGGACGAGCAACGTCCTGACAGGCTTGAGGGGAAAAACGTCCGTTGACGGTTGGCGTACTGCACGCCCGCCTACGGGGCTGCAGGGGAATCCACATTTGGAAGGTACCTGAAGATGTGTGCCTGTTCTTGGAGCTCCGCTAGTAGGGTAGCAAAGACACTCGTAGGCAGTACTGAATGCTGCTCCGTGCTACTTCTCCTCCGCTGGCAAATGCTTCACAGTCGCCCGAGGAAAGACGTTTAACAATCGATCTCCAAGAGGAACGAAACACATGATGCCATAAGGCGAAAGAATAGCAGGGCATCTCTTCACAGGCTTGTCCCTGATCTATAGCTGAGGGCAAACACTTGTGTGCTTGTGGGAGAGCCTGTGTCTTTCCTGGAAGCGTTTGGGAGTTTTGCTCAGACGCGTGTTTCCTCAAGTTCAAGAATCAAGATCTAGGATACCTGCAGACAGGTGCCTGTTTGTGTGGAGACAGTCTGTTTGAAACTGTGTTCCTCAGCGCCCGCTCTTTCTCCCCGTCGCTCCACACGCCTGGGAGTCCCTTTCTTTCTCTCCACAAGCACGTGTGTTGACTTCGTCGCACATGTGCATCTGCACAAGCGTTGAGCTCAGCAGAGCGTGTCTCTTGACACTTGATGTGCGTTGGCTGTGTCTGCCTGCTCCAGTGAAGAGAGAAACGGGAAATCATCTTGGTAGAGGCAACAAAGCAAAAGCGAGGCAGGATTGACATCTGCTCAACAGAGACGGATTCCCTGCGCTGACACAGTTCACAGTTACACGAGAAGCAATCTGAGCGGTCCGTCGACCGGAGACGTGTTTCCCAAGAGGTCGTTTAGCGAGTGAACAGCAGTGTGCGCGACTTTCAGGAGTGTGCCTGGAAAGTGCCAGAATCACCAGGAGCATCTGTGCAAAAGCTGCTGCCTCTGTGACCGCATTGAGGCACGTTCGCGTGTCTGCGAGTATATAGACGACTCTTTCGCGTTCACTCCGAGGGAAACGGTCCGCTATTGCTTCTGTGCGCACAGACGCGATTCCCTTGTCTCTTGCGAACACAGGGAACTCTGTGCATCCAAATCTACAGGCTAAGGACGCGTCTGCATATGTTTTGGTGAACAATCGAGTGTGCGTGTTCTGACAGCTGCCTCTATGCAGACGTCTCCACAGAGCCACTTCTGAATGCCCCGCAGCCCAGGACTGAATGGATACACTAACAAGTGCACCGGTGTGAGCAACCACATATGCAGAAGGACGTCTTTCATCTCACAGAAGCGCGAACGTCTTGGCGTTCAAGCACATGGCAGAAACAAGGTGTGAACAGATGAGCTGCTGCTATTTTCTCCGTTCGGCATGCTTCGTTGTAGCTCTCTTGCCGGTCGCCGGCTTAGCGGCTTGCTTTGCGCGACTAGCTCTGGGGAGAGAAGGAGATAGCGCCGGAAACCTCGCCTTTTGCCTTCTTCGGCGCTGGAACCTGGTTGCTGCGCCTTCTCTTTGTCCATGTGCACACACACGATTCCTCAGCGAAAACCATGCAGAAACCTTTCCACGAGCACCCAGGGATGTGCACCCAGCACCACGTGCACGCACACGCAGCTAGAGAAAAGCACCTACCTTTTCACACACTGATGCCTAAGCAAACGCGTGGCCACACACACGCACACATCCGCAAGCGCGCCTACTCCCATCTATTGAGGGAAAGACGGACGAGCAACGTCCTGACAGGCTTGAGGGGAAAAACGTCCGTTGACGGTTGGCGTACTGCACGCCCGCCTACGGGGCTGCAGGGGAATCCACATTTGGAAGGTACCTGAAGATGTGTGCCTGTTCTTGGAGCTCCGCTAGTAGGGTAGCAAAGACACTCGTAGGCAGTACTGAATGCTGCTCCGTGCTACTTCTCCTCCGCTGGCAAATGCTTCACAGTCGCCCGAGGAAAGACCTTTAACAATCGATCTCCAAGAGGAACGAAACACATGATGCCATAAGGCGAAAGAATAGCAGGGCATCTCTTCACAGGCTTGTCCCTGATCTATAGCTGAGGGCAAACACTTGTGTGCTTGTGGGAGAGCCTGTGTCTTTCCTGGAAGCGTTTGGGAGTTTTGCTCAGACGCGTGTTTCCTCAAGTTCAAGAATCAAGATCTAGGATACCTGCAGACAGGTGCCTGTTTGTGTGGAGACAGTCTGTTTGAAACTGTGTTCCTCAGCGCCCGCTCTTTCTCCCCGTCGCTCCACACGCCTGGGAGTCCCTTTCTTTCTCTCCACAAGCACGTGTGTTGACTTCGTCGCACATGTGCATCTGCACAAGCGTTGAGCTCAGCAGAGCGTGTCTCTTGACACTTGATGTGCGTTGGCTGTGTCTGCCTGCTCCAGTGAAGAGAGAAACGGGAAATCATCTTGGTAGAGGCAACAAAGCAAAAGCGAGGCAGGATTGACATCTGCTCAACAGAGACGGATTCCCTGCGCTGACACAGTTCACAGTTACACGAGAAGCAATCTGAGCGGTCCGTCGACCGGAGACGTGTTTCCCAAGAGGTCGTTTAGCGAGTGAACAGCAGTGTGCGCGACTTTCAGGAGTGTGCCTGGAAAGTGCCAGAATCACCAGGAGCATCTGTGCAAAAGCTGCTGCCTCTGTGACCGCATTGAGGCACGTTCGCGTGTCTGCGAGTATATAGACGGCTCTTTCGCGTTCACTCCGAGGGAAACGGTCCGCTATTGCTTCTGTGCGCACAGACGCGATTCCCTTGTCTCTTGCGAACACAGGGAACTCTGTGCATCCAAATCTACAGGCTAAGGACGCGTCTGCATATGTTTTGGTGAACAATCGAGTGTGCGTGTTCTGACAGCTGCCTCTATGCAGACGTCTCCACAGAGCCACTTCTGAATGCCCCGCAGCCCAGGACTGAATGGATACACTAACAAGTGCACCGGTGTGAGCAACCACATATGCAGAAGGACGTCTTTCATCTCACAGAAGCGCGAACGTCTTGGCGTTCAAGCACATGGCAGAAACAAGGTGTGAACAGATGAGCTGCTGCTATTTTCTCCGTTCGGCATGCTTCGTTGTAGCTCTCTTGCCGGTCGCCGGCTTAGCGGCTTGCTTTGCGCGACTAGCTCTGGGGAGAGAAGGAGATAGCGCCGGAAACCTCGCCTTTTGCCTTCTTCGGCGCTGGAACCTGGTTGCTGCGCCTTCTCTTTGTCCATGTGCACACACACGATTCCTCAGCGAAAACCATGCAGAAACCTTTCCACGAGCACCCAGGGATGTGCACCCAGCACCACGTGCACGCACACGCAGCTAGAGAAAAGCACCTACCTTTTCACACACTGATGCCTAAGCAAACGCGTGGCCACACACACGCACACATCCGCAAGCGCGCCTACTCCCATCTATTGAGGGAAAGACGGACGAGCTCTTTGGTTGCTCTTCACAGGCTTGTCCCTGATCTATAGCTGAGGGCAAACACTTGTGTGCTTGTGGGAGAGCCTGTGTCTTTCCTGGAAGCGTTTGGGAGTTTTGCTCAGACGCGTGTTTCCTCAAGTTCAAGAATCAAGATCTAGGATACCTGCAGACAGGTGCCTGTTTGTGTGGAGACAGTCTGTTTGAAACTGTGTTCCTCAGCGCCCGCTCTTTCTCCCCGTCGCTCCACACGCCTGGGAGTCCCTTTCTTTCTCTCCACAAGCACGTGTGTTGACTTCGTCGCACATGTGCATCTGCACAAGCGTTGAGCTCAGCAGAGCGTGTCTCTTGACACTTGATGTGCGTTGGCTGTGTCTGCCTGCTCCAGTGAAGAGAGAAACGGGAAATCATCTTGGTAGAGGCAACAAAGCAAAAGCGAGGCAGGGTTGACATCTGCTCAACAGAGACGGATTCCCTGCGCTGACACAGTTCACAGTTACACGAGAAGCAATCTGAGCGGTCCGTCGACCGGAGACGTGTTTCCCAAGAGGTCGTTTAGCGAGTGAACAGCAGTGTGCGCGACTTTCAGGAGTGTGCCTGGAAAGTGCCAGAATCACCAGGAGCATCTGTGCAAAAGCTGCTGCCTCTGTGACCGCATTGAGGCACGTTCGCGTGTCTGCGAGTATATAGACGGCTCTTTCGCGTTCACTCCGAGGGAAACGGTCCGCTATTGCTTCTGTGCGCACAGACGCGATTCCCTTGTCTCTTGCGAACACAGGGAACTCTGTGCATCCAAATCTACAGGCTAAGGACGCGTCTGCATATGTTTTGGTGAACAATCGAGTGTGCGTGTTCTGACAGCTGCCTCTATGCAGACGTCTCCACAGAGCCACTTCTGAATGCCCCGCAGCCCAGGACTGAATGGATACACTAACAAGTGCACCGGTGTGAGCAACCACATATGCAGAAGGACGTCTTTCATCTCACAGAAGCGCGAACGTCTTGGCGTTCAAGCACATGGCAGAAACAAGGTGTGAACAGATGAGCTGCTGCTATTTTCTCCGTTCGGCATGCTTCGTTGTAGCTCTCTTGCCGGTCGCCGGCTTAGCGGCTTGCTTTGCGCGACTAGCTCTGGGGAGAGAAGGAGATAGCGCCGGAAACCTCGCCTTTTGCCTTCTTCGGCGCTGGAACCTGGTTGCTGCGCCTTCTCTTTGTCCATGTGCACACACACGATTCCTCAGCGAAAACCATGCAGAAACCTTTCCACGAGCACCCAGGGATGTGCACCCAGCACCACGTGCACGCACACGCAGCTAGAGAAAAGCACCTACCTTTTCACACACTGATGCCTAAGCAAACGCGTGGCCACACACACGCACACATCCGCAAGCGCGCCTACTCCCATCTATTGAGGGAAAGACGGACGAGCAACGTCCTGACAGGCTTGAGGGGAAAAACGTCCGTTGACGGTTGGCGTACTGCACGCCCGCCTACGGGGCTGCAGGGGAATCCACATTTGGAAGGTACCTGAAGATGTGTGCCTGTTCTTGGAGCTCCGCTAGTAGGGTAGCAAAGACACTCGTAGGCAGTACTGAATGCTGCTCCGTGCTACTTCTCCTCCGCTGGCAAATGCTTCACAGTCGCCCGAGGAAAGACGTTTAACAATCGATCTCCAAGAGGAACGAAACACATGATGCCATAAGGCGAAAGAATAGCAGGGCATCTCTTCACAGGCTTGTCCCTGATCTATAGCTGAGGGCAAACACTTGTGTGCTTGTGGGAGAGCCTGTGTCTTTCCTGGAAGCGTTTGGGAGTTTTGCTCAGACGCGTGTTTCCTCAAGTTCAAGAATCAAGATCTAGGATACCTGCAGACAGGTGCCTGTTTGTGTGGAGACAGTCTGTTTGAAACTGTGTTCCTCAGCGCCCGCTCTTTCTCCCCGTCGCTCCACACGCCTGGGAGTCCCTTTCTTTCTCTCCACAAGCACGTGTGTTGACTTCGTCGCACATGTGCATCTGCACAAGCGTTGAGCTCAGCAGAGCGTGTCTCTTGACACTTGATGTGCGTTGGCTGTGTCTGCCTGCTCCAGTGAAGAGAGAAACGGGAAATCATCTTGGTAGAGGCAACAAAGCAAAAGCGAGGCAGGATTGACATCTGCTCAACAGAGACGGATTCCCTGCGCTGACACAGTTCACAGTTACACGAGAAGCAATCTGAGCGGTCCGTCGACCGGAGACGTGTTTCCCAAGAGGTCGTTTAGCGAGTGAACAGCAGTGTGCGCGACTTTCAGGAGTGTGCCTGGAAAGTGCCAGAATCACCAGGAGCATCTGTGCAAAAGCTGCTGCCTCTGTGACCGCATTGAGGCACGTTCGCGTGTCTGCGAGTATATAGACGACTCTTTCGCGTTCACTCCGAGGGAAACGGTCCGCTATTGCTTCTGTGCGCACAGACGCGATTCCCTTGTCTCTTGCGAACACAGGGAACTCTGTGCATCCAAATCTACAGGCTAAGGACGCGTCTGCATATGTTTTGGTGAACAATCGAGTGTGCGTGTTCTGACAGCTGCCTCTATGCAGACGTCTCCACAGAGCCACTTCTGAATGCCCCGCAGCCCAGGACTGAATGGATACACTAACAAGTGCACCGGTGTGAGCAACCACATATGCAGAAGGACGTCTTTCATCTCACAGAAGCGCGAACGTCTTGGCGTTCAAGCACATGGCAGAAACAAGGTGTGAACAGATGAGCTGCTGCTATTTTCTCCGTTCGGCATGCTTCGTTGTAGCTCTCTTGCCGGTCGCCGGCTTAGCGGCTTGCTTTGCGCGACTAGCTCTGGGGAGAGAAGGAGATAGCGCCGGAAACCTCGCCTTTTGCCTTCTTCGGCGCTGGAACCTGGTTGCTGCGCCTTCTCTTTGTCCATGTGCACACACACGATTCCTCAGCGAAAACCATGCAGAAACCTTTCCACGAGCACCCAGGGATGTGCACCCAGCACCACGTGCACGCACACGCAGCTAGAGAAAAGCACCTACCTTTTCACACACTGATGCCTAAGCAAACGCGTGGCCACACACACGCACACATCCGCAAGCGCGCCTACTCCCATCTATTGAGGGAAAGACGGACGAGCAACGTCCTGACAGGCTTGAGGGGAAAAACGTCCGTTGACGGTTGGCGTACTGCACGCCCGCCTACGGGGCTGCAGGGGAATCCACATTTGGAAGGTACCTGAAGATGTGTGCCTGTTCTTGGAGCTCCGCTAGTAGGGTAGCAAAGACACTCGTAGGCAGTACTGAATGCTGCTCCGTGCTACTTCTCCTCCGCTGGCAAATGCTTCACAGTCGCCCTAGGAAAGACGTTTAACAATCGATCTCCAAGAGGAACGAAACACATGATGCCATAAGGCGAAAGAATAGCAGGGCATCTCTTCACAGGCTTGTCCCTGATCTATAGCTGAGGGCAAACACTTGTGTGCTTGTGGGAGAGCCTGTGTCTTTCCTGGAAGCGTTTGGGAGTTTTGCTCAGACGCGTGTTTCCTCAAGTTCAAGAATCAAGATCTAGGATACCTGCAGACAGGTGCCTGTTTGTGTGGAGACAGTCTGTTTGAAACTGTGTTCCTCAGCGCCCGCTCTTTCTCCCCGTCGCTCCACACGCCTGGGAGTCCCTTTCTTTCTCTCCACAAGCACGTGTGTTGACTTCGTCGCACATGTGCATCTGCACAAGCGTTGAGCTCAGCAGAGCGTGTCTCTTGACACTTGATGTGCGTTGGCTGTGTCTGCCTGCTCCAGTGAAGAGAGAAACGGGAAATCATCTTGGTAGAGGCAACAAAGCAAAAGCGAGGCAGGGTTGACATCTGCTCAACAGAGACGGATTCCCTGCGCTGACACAGTTCACAGTTACACGAGAAGCAATCTGAGCGGTCCGTCGACCGGAGACGTGTTTCCCAAGAGGTCGTTTAGCGAGTGAACAGCAGTGTGCGCGACTTTCAGGAGTGTGCCTGGAAAGTGCCAGAATCACCAGGAGCATCTGTGCAAAAGCTGCTGCCTCTGTGACCGCATTGAGGCACGTTCGCGTGTCTGCGAGTATATAGACGGCTCTTTCGCGTTCACTCCGAGGGAAACGGTCCGCTATTGCTTCTGTGCGCACAGACGCGATTCCCTTGTCTCTTGCGAACACAGGGAACTCTGTGCATCCAAATCTACAGGCTAAGGACGCGTCTGCATATGTTTTGGTGAACAATCGAGTGTGCGTGTTCTGACAGCTGCCTCTATGCAGACGTCTCCACAGAGCCACTTCTGAATGCCCCGCAGCCCAGGACTGAATGGATACACTAACAAGTGCACCGGTGTGAGCAACCACATATGCAGAAGGACGTCTTTCATCTCACAGAAGCGCGAACGTCTTGGCGTTCAAGCACATGGCAGAAACAAGGTGTGAACAGATGAGCTGCTGCTATTTTCTCCGTTCGGCATGCTTCGTTGTAGCTCTCTTGCCGGTCGCCGGCTTAGCGGCTTGCTTTGCGCGACTAGCTCTGGGGAGAGAAGGAGATAGCGCCGGAAACCTCGCCTTTTGCCTTCTTCGGCGCTGGAACCTGGTTGCTGCGCCTTCTCTTTGTCCATGTGCACACACACGATTCCTCAGCGAAAACCATGCAGAAACCTTTCCACGAGCACCCAGGGATGTGCACCCAGCACCACGTGCACGCACACGCAGCTAGAGAAAAGCACCTACCTTTTCACACACTGATGCCTAAGCAAACGCGTGGCCACACACACGCACACATCCGCAAGCGCGCCTACTCCCATCTATTGAGGGAAAGACGGACGAGCTCTTTGGTTGCTCTTCACAGGCTTGTCCCTGATCTATAGCTGAGGGCAAACACTTGTGTGCTTGTGGGAGAGCCTGTGTCTTTCCTGGAAGCGTTTGGGAGTTTTGCTCAGACGCGTGTTTCCTCAAGTTCAAGAATCAAGATCTAGGATACCTGCAGACAGGTGCCTGTTTGTGTGGAGACAGTCTGTTTGAAACTGTGTTCCTCAGCGCCCGCTCTTTCTCCCCGTCGCTCCACACGCCTGGGAGTCCCTTTCTTTCTCTCCACAAGCACGTGTGTTGACTTCGTCGCACATGTGCATCTGCACAAGCGTTGAGCTCAGCAGAGCGTGTCTCTTGACACTTGATGTGCGTTGGCTGTGTCTGCCTGCTCCAGTGAAGAGAGAAACGGGAAATCATCTTGGTAGAGGCAACAAAGCAAAAGCGAGGCAGGGTTGACATCTGCTCAACAGAGACGGATTCCCTGCGCTGACACAGTTCACAGTTACACGAGAAGCAATCTGAGCGGTCCGTCGACCGGAGACGTGTTTCCCAAGAGGTCGTTTAGCGAGTGAACAGCAGTGTGCGCGACTTTCAGGAGTGTGCCTGGAAAGTGCCAGAATCACCAGGAGCATCTGTGCAAAAGCTGCTGCCTCTGTGACCGCATTGAGGCACGTTCGCGTGTCTGCGAGTATATAGACGGCTCTTTCGCGTTCACTCCGAGGGAAACGGTCCGCTATTGCTTCTGTGCGCACAGACGCGATTCCCTTGTCTCTTGCGAACACAGGGAACTCTGTGCATCCAAATCTACAGGCTAAGGACGCGTCTGCATATGTTTTGGTGAACAATCGAGTGTGCGTGTTCTGACAGCTGCCTCTATGCAGACGTCTCCACAGAGCCACTTCTGAATGCCCCGCAGCCCAGGACTGAATGGATACACTAACAAGTGCACCGGTGTGAGCAACCACATATGCAGAAGGACGTCTTTCATCTCACAGAAGCGCGAACGTCTTGGCGTTCAAGCACATGGCAGAAACAAGGTGTGAACAGATGAGCTGCTGCTATTTTCTCCGTTCGGCATGCTTCGTTGTAGCTCTCTTGCCGGTCGCCGGCTTAGCGGCTTGCTTTGCGCGACTAGCTCTGGGGAGAGAAGGAGATAGCGCCGGAAACCTCGCCTTTTGCCTTCTTCGGCGCTGGAACCTGGTTGCTGCGCCTTCTCTTTGTCCATGTGCACACACACGATTCCTCAGCGAAAACCATGCAGAAACCTTTCCACGAGCACCCAGGGATGTGCACCCAGCACCACGTGCACGCACACGCAGCTAGAGAAAAGCACCTACCTTTTCACACACTGATGCCTAAGCAAACGCGTGGCCACACACACGCACACATCCGCAAGCGCGCCTACTCCCATCTATTGAGGGAAAGACGGACGAGCTCTTTGGTTGCTCTTCACAGGCTTGTCCCTGATCTATAGCTGAGGGCAAACACTTGTGTGCTTGTGGGAGAGCCTGTGTCTTTCCTGGAAGCGTTTGGGAGTTTTGCTCAGACGCGTGTTTCCTCAAGTTCAAGAATCAAGATCTAGGATACCTGCAGACAGGTGCCTGTTTGTGTGGAGACAGTCTGTTTGAAACTGTGTTCCTCAGCGCCCGCTCTTTCTCCCCGTCGCTCCACACGCCTGGGAGTCCCTTTCTTTCTCTCCACAAGCACGTGTGTTGACTTCGTCGCACATGTGCATCTGCACAAGCGTTGAGCTCAGCAGAGCGTGTCTCTTGACACTTGATGTGCGTTGGCTGTGTCTGCCTGCTCCAGTGAAGAGAGAAACGGGAAATCATCTTGGTAGAGGCAACAAAGCAAAAGCGAGGCAGGATTGACATCTGCTCAACAGAGACGGATTCCCTGCGCTGACACAGTTCACAGTTACACGAGAAGCAATCTGAGCGGTCCGTCGACCGGAGACGTGTTTCCCAAGAGGTCGTTTAGCGAGTGAACAGCAGTGTGCGCGACTTTCAGGAGTGTGCCTGGAAAGTGCCAGAATCACGAGGAGCATCTGTGCAAAAGCTGCTGCCTCTGTGACCGCATTGAGGCACGTTCGCGTGTCTGCGAGTATATAGACGGCTCTTTCGCGTTCACTCCGAGGGAAACGGTCCGCTATTGCTTCTGTGCGCACAGACGCGATTCCCTTGTCTCTTGCGAACACAGGGAACTCTGTGCATCCAAATCTACAGGCTAAGGACGCGTCTGCATATGTTTTGGTGAACAATCGAGTGTGCGTGTTCTGACAGCTGCCTCTATGCAGACGTCTCCACAGAGCCACTTCTGAATGCCCCGCAGCCCAGGACTGAATGGATACACTAACAAGTGCACCGGTGTGAGCAACCACATATGCAGAAGGACGTCTTTCATCTCACAGAAGCGCGAACGTCTTGGCGTTCAAGCACATGGCAGAAACAAGGTGTGAACAGATGAGCTGCTGCTATTTTCTCCGTTCGGCATGCTTCGTTGTAGCTCTCTTGCCGGTCGCCGGCTTAGCGGCTTGCTTTGCGCGACTAGCTCTGGGGAGAGAAGGAGATAGCGCCGGAAACCTCGCCTTTTGCCTTCTTCGGCGCTGGAACCTGGTTGCTGCGCCTTCTCTTTGTCCATGTGCACACACACGATTCCTCAGCGAAAACCATGCAGAAACCTTTCCACGAGCACCCAGGGATGTGCACCCAGCACCACGTGCACGCACACGCAGCTAGAGAAAAGCACCTACCTTTTCACACACTGATGCCTAAGCAAACGCGTGGCCACACACACGCACACATCCGCAAGCGCGCCTACTCCCATCTATTGAGGGAAAGACGGACGAGCTCTTTGGTTGCTCTTCACAGGCTTGTCCCTGATCTATAGCTGAGGGCAAACACTTGTGTGCTTGTGGGAGAGCCTGTGTCTTTCCTGGAAGCGTTTGGGAGTTTTGCTCAGACGCGTGTTTCCTCAAGTTCAAGAATCAAGATCTAGGATACCTGCAGACAGGTGCCTGTTTGTGTGGAGACAGTCTGTTTGAAACTGTGTTCCTCAGCGCCCGCTCTTTCTCCCCGTCGCTCCACACGCCTGGGAGTCCCTTTCTTTCTCTCCACAAGCACGTGTGTTGACTTCGTCGCACATGTGCATCTGCACAAGCGTTGAGCTCAGCAGAGCGTGTCTCTTGACACTTGATGTGCGTTGGCTGTGTCTGCCTGCTCCAGTGAAGAGAGAAACGGGAAATCATCTTGGTAGAGGCAACAAAGCAAAAGCGAGGCAGGATTGACATCTGCTCAACAGAGACGGATTCCCTGCGCTGACACAGTTCACAGTTACACGAGAAGCAATCTGAGCGGTCCGTCGACCGGAGACGTGTTTCCCAAGAGGTCGTTTAGCGAGTGAACAGCAGTGTGCGCGACTTTCAGGAGTGTGCCTGGAAAGTGCCAGAATCACCAGGAGCATCTGTGCAAAAGCTGCTGCCTCTGTGACCGCATTGAGGCACGTTCGCGTGTCTGCGAGTATATAGACGGCTCTTTCGCGTTCACTCCGAGGGAAACGGTCCGCTATTGCTTCTGTGCGCACAGACGCGATTCCCTTGTCTCTTGCGAACACAGGGAACTCTGTGCATCCAAATCTACAGGCTAAGGACGCGTCTGCATATGTTTTGGTGAACAATCGAGTGTGCGTGTTCTGACAGCTGCCTCTATGCAGACGTCTCCACAGAGCCACTTCTGAATGCCCCGCAGCCCAGGACTGAATGGATACACTAACAAGTGCACCGGTGTGAGCAACCACATATGCAGAAGGACGTCTTTCATCTCACAGAAGCGCGAACGTCTTGGCGTTCAAGCACATGGCAGAAACAAGGTGTGAACAGATGAGCTGCTGCTATTTTCTCCGTTCGGCATGCTTCGTTGTAGCTCTCTTGCCGGTCGCCGGCTTAGCGGCTTGCTTTGCGCGACTAGCTCTGGGGAGAGAAGGAGATAGCGCCGGAAACCTCGCCTTTTGCCTTCTTCGGCGCTGGAACCTGGTTGCTGCGCCTTCTCTTTGTCCATGTGCACACACACGATTCCTCAGCGAAAACCATGCAGAAACCTTTCCACGAGCACCCAGGGATGTGCACCCAGCACCACGTGCACGCACACGCAGCTAGAGAAAAGCACCTACCTTTTCACACACTGATGCCTAAGCAAACGCGTGGCCACACACACGCACACATCCGCAAGCGCGCCTACTCCCATCTATTGAGGGAAAGACGGACGAGCTCTTTGGTTGCTCTTCACAGGCTTGTCCCTGATCTATAGCTGAGGGCAAACACTTGTGTGCTTGTGGGAGAGCCTGTGTCTTTCCTGGAAGCGTTTGGGAGTTTTGCTCAGACGCGTGTTTCCTCAAGTTCAAGAATCAAGATCTAGGATACCTGCAGACAGGTGCCTGTTTGTGTGGAGACAGTCTGTTTGAAACTGTGTTCCTCAGCGCCCGCTCTTTCTCCCCGTCGCTCCACACGCCTGGGAGTCCCTTTCTTTCTCTCCACAAGCACGTGTGTTGACTTCGTCGCACATGTGCATCTGCACAAGCGTTGAGCTCAGCAGAGCGTGTCTCTTGACACTTGATGTGCGTTGGCTGTGTCTGCCTGCTCCAGTGAAGAGAGAAACGGGAAATCATCTTGGTAGAGGCAACAAAGCAAAAGCGAGGCAGGATTGACATCTGCTCAACAGAGACGGATTCCCTGCGCTGACACAGTTCACAGTTACACGAGAAGCAATCTGAGCGGTCCGTCGACCGGAGACGTGTTTCCCAAGAGGTCGTTTAGCGAGTGAACAGCAGTGTGCGCGACTTTCAGGAGTGTGCCTGGAAAGTGCCAGAATCACCAGGAGCATCTGTGCAAAAGCTGCTGCCTCTGTGACCGCATTGAGGCACGTTCGCGTGTCTGCGAGTATATAGACGGCTCTTTCGCGTTCACTCCGAGGGAAACGGTCCGCTATTGCTTCTGTGCGCACAGACGCGATTCCCTTGTCTCTTGCGAACACAGGGAACTCTGTGCATCCAAATCTACAGGCTAAGGACGCGTCTGCATATGTTTTGGTGAACAATCGAGTGTGCGTGTTCTGACAGCTGCCTCTATGCAGACGTCTCCACAGAGCCACTTCTGAATGCCCCGCAGCCCAGGACTGAATGGATACACTAACAAGTGCACCGGTGTGAGCAACCACATATGCAGAAGGACGTCTTTCATCTCACAGAAGCGCGAACGTCTTGGCGTTCAAGCACATGGCAGAAACAAGGTGTGAACAGATGAGCTGCTGCTATTTTCTCCGTTCGGCATGCTTCGTTGTAGCTCTCTTGCCGGTCGCCGGCTTAGCGGCTTGCTTTGCGCGACTAGCTCTGGGGAGAGAAGGAGATAGCGCCGGAAACCTCGCCTTTTGCCTTCTTCGGCGCTGGAACCTGGTTGCTGCGCCTTCTCTTTGTCCATGTGCACACACACGATTCCTCAGCGAAAACCATGCAGAAACCTTTCCACGAGCACCCAGGGATGTGCACCCAGCACCACGTGCACGCACACGCAGCTAGAGAAAAGCACCTACCTTTTCACACACTGATGCCTAAGCAAACGCGTGGCCACACACACGCACACATCCGCAAGCGCGCCTACTCCCATCTATTGAGGGAAAGACGGACGAGCTCTTTGGTTGCTCTTCACAGGCTTGTCCCTGATCTATAGCTGAGGGCAAACACTTGTGTGCTTGTGGGAGAGCCTGTGTCTTTCCTGGAAGCGTTTGGGAGTTTTGCTCAGACGCGTGTTTCCTCAAGTTCAAGAATCAAGATCTAGGATACCTGCAGACAGGTGCCTGTTTGTGTGGAGACAGTCTGTTTGAAACTGTGTTCCTCAGCGCCCGCTCTTTCTCCCCGTCGCTCCACACGCCTGGGAGTCCCTTTCTTTCTCTACACAAGCACGTGTGTTGACTTCGTCGCACATGTGCATCTGCACAAGCGTTGAGCTCAGCAGAGCGTGTCTCTTGACACTTGATGTGCGTTGGCTGTGTCTGCCTGCTCCAGTGAAGAGAGAAACGGGAAATCATCTTGGTAGAGGCAACAAAGCAAAAGCGAGGCAGGATTGACATCTGCTCAACAGAGACGGATTCCCTGCGCTGACACAGTTCACAGTTACACGAGAAGCAATCTGAGCGGTCCGTCGACCGGAGACGTGTTTCCCAAGAGGTCGTTTAGCGAGTGAACAGCAGTGTGCGCGACTTTCAGGAGTGTGCCTGGAAAGTGCCAGAATCACCAGGAGCATCTGTGCAAAAGCTGCTGCCTCTGTGACCGCATTGAGGCACGTTCGCGTGTCTGCGAGTATATAGACGGCTCTTTCGCGTTCACTCCGAGGGAAACGGTCCGCTATTGCTTCTGTGCGCACAGACGCGATTCCCTTGTCTCTTGCGAACACAGGGAACTCTGTGCATCCAAATCTACAGGCTAAGGACGCGTCTGCATATGTTTTGGTGAACAATCGAGTGTGCGTGTTCTGACAGCTGCCTCTATGCAGACGTCTCCACAGAGCCACTTCTGAATGCCCCGCAGCCCAGGACTGAATGGATACACTAACAAGTGCACCGGTGTGAGCAACCACATATGCAGAAGGACGTCTTTCATCTCACAGAAGCGCGAACGTCTTGGCGTTCAAGCACATGGCAGAAACAAGGTGTGAACAGATGAGCTGCTGCTATTTTCTCCGTTCGGCATGCTTCGTTGTAGCTCTCTTGCCGGTCGCCGGCTTAGCGGCTTGCTTTGCGCGACTAGCTCTGGGGAGAGAAGGAGATAGCGCCGGAAACCTCGCCTTTTGCCTTCTTCGGCGCTGGAACCTGGTTGCTGCGCCTTCTCTTTGTCCATGTGCACACACACGATTCCTCAGCGAAAACCATGCAGAAACCTTTCCACGAGCACCCAGGGATGTGCACCCAGCACCACGTGCACGCACACGCAGCTAGAGAAAAGCACCTACCTTTTCACACACTGAAGCCTAAGCAAACGCGTGGCCACACACACGCACACATCCGCAAGCGCGCCTACTCCCATCTATTGAGGGAAAGACGGACGAGCTCTTTGGTTGCTCTTCACAGGCTTGTCCCTGATCTATAGCTGAGGGCAAACACTTGTGTGCTTGTGGGAGAGCCTGTGTCTTTCCTGGAAGCGTTTGGGAGTTTTGCTCAGACGCGTGTTTCCTCAAGTTCAAGAATCAAGATCTAGGATACCTGCAGACAGGTGCCTGTTTGTGTGGAGACAGTCTGTTTGAAACTGTGTTCCTCAGCGCCCGCTCTTTCTCCCCGTCGCTCCACACGCCTGGGAGTCCCTTTCTTTCTCTCCACAAGCACGTGTGTTGACTTCGTCGCACATGTGCATCTGCACAAGCGTTGAGCTCAGCAGAGCGTGTCTCTTGACACTTGATGTGCGTTGGCTGTGTCTGCCTGCTCCAGTGAAGAGAGAAACGGGAAATCATCTTGGTAGAGGCAACAAAGCAAAAGCGAGGCAGGATTGACATCTGCTCAACAGAGACGGATTCCCTGCGCTGACACAGTTCACAGTTACACGAGAAGCAATCTGAGCGGTCCGTCGACCGGAGACGTGTTTCCCAAGAGGTCGTTTAGCGAGTGAACAGCAGTGTGCGCGACTTTCAGGAGTGTGCCTGGAAAGTGCCAGAATCACCAGGAGCATCTGTGCAAAAGCTGCTGCCTCTGTGACCGCATTGAGGCACGTTCGCGTGTCTGCGAGTATATAGACGGCTCTTTCGCGTTCACTCCGAGGGAAACGGTCCGCTATTGCTTCTGTGCGCACAGACGCGATTCCCTTGTCTCTTGCGAACACAGGGAACTCTGTGCATCCAAATCTACAGGCTAAGGACGCGTCTGCATATGTTTTGGTGAACAATCGAGTGTGCGTGTTCTGACAGCTGCCTCTATGCAGACGTCTCCACAGAGCCACTTCTGAATGCCCCGCAGCCCAGGACTGAATGGATACACTAACAAGTGCACCGGTGTGAGCAACCACATATGCAGAAGGACGTCTTTCATCTCACAGAAGCGCGAACGTCTTGGCGTTCAAGCACATGGCAGAAACAAGGTGTGAACAGATGAGCTGCTGCTATTTTCTCCGTTCGGCATGCTTCGTTGTAGCTCTCTTGCCGGTCGCCGGCTTAGCGGCTTGCTTTGCGCGACTAGCTCTGGGGAGAGAAGGAGATAGCGCCGGAAACCTCGCCTTTTGCCTTCTTCGGCGCTGGAACCTGGTTGCTGCGCCTTCTCTTTGTCCATGTGCACACACACGATTCCTCAGCGAAAACCATGCAGAAACCTTTCCACGAGCACCCAGGGATGTGCACCCAGCACCACGTGCACGCACACGCAGCTAGAGAAAAGCACCTACCTTTTCACACACTGAAGCCTAAGCAAACGCGTGGCCACACACACGCACACATCCGCAAGCGCGCCTACTCCCATCTATTGAGGGAAAGACGGACGAGCTCTTTGGTTGCTCTTCACAGGCTTGTCCCTGATCTATAGCTGAGGGCAAACACTTGTGTGCTTGTGGGAGAGCCTGTGTCTTTCCTGGAAGCGTTTGGGAGTTTTGCTCAGACGCGTGTTTCCTCAAGTTCAAGAATCAAGATCTAGGATACCTGCAGACAGGTGCCTGTTTGTGTGGAGACAGTCTGTTTGAAACTGTGTTCCTCAGCGCCCGCTCTTTCTCCCCGTCGCTCCACACGCCTGGGAGTCCCTTTCTTTCTCTCCACAAGCACGTGTGTTTACTTCGTCGCACATGTGCATCTGCACAAGCGTTGAGCTCAGCAGAGCGTGTCTCTTGACACTTGAAGTGCGTTGGCTGTGTCTGCCTGCTCCAGTGAAGAGAGAAACGGGAAATCATCTTGGTAGAGGCAACAAAGCAAAAGCGAGGCAGGATTGACATCTGCTCAACAGAGACGGATTCCCTGCGCTGACACAGTTCACAGTTACACGAGAAGCAATCTGAGCGGTCCGTCGACCGGAGACGTGTTTCCCAAGAGGTCGTTTAGCGAGTGAACAGCAGTGTGCGCGACTTTCAGGAGTGTGCCTGGAAAGTGCCAGAATCACCAGGAGCATCTGTGCAAAAGCTGCTGCCTCTGTGACCGCATTGAGGCACGTTCGCGTGTCTGCGAGTATATAGACGGCTCTTTCGCGTTCACTCCGAGGGAAACGGTCCGCTATTGCTTCTGTGCGCACAGACGCGATTCCCTTGTCTCTTGCGAACACAGGGAACTCTGTGCATCCAAATCTACAGGCTAAGGACGCGTCTGCATATGTTTTGGTGAACAATCGAGTGTGCGTGTTCTGACAGCTGCCTCTATGCAGACGTCTCCACAGAGCCACTTCTGAATGCCCCGCAGCCCAGGACTGAATGGATACACTAACAAGTGCACCGGTGTGAGCAACCACATATGCAGAAGGACGTCTTTCATCTCACAGAAGCGCGAACGTCTTGGCGTTCAAGCACATGGCAGAAACAAGGTGTGAACAGATGAGCTGCTGCTATTTTCTCCGTTCGGCATGCTTCGCTGTAGCTCTCTTGCCGGTCGCCGGCTTAGCGGCTTGCTTTGCGCGACTAGCTCTGGGGAGAGAAGGAGATAGCGCCGGAAACCTCGCCTTTTGCCTTCTTCGGCGCTGGAACCTGGTTGCTGCGCCTTCTCTTTGTCCATGTGCACACACACGATTCCTCAGCGAAAACCATGCAGAAACCTTTCCACGAGCACCCAGGGATGTGCACCCAGCACCACGTGCACGCACACGCAGCTAGAGAAAAGCACCTACCTTTTCACACACTGATGCCTAAGCAAACGCGTGGCCACACACACGCACACATCCGCAAGCGCGCCTACTCCCATCTATTGAGAGAAAGACGGACGAGCTCTTTGGTTGCTCTTCACAGGCTTGTCCCTGATCTATAGCTGAGGGCAAACACTTGTGTGCTTGTGGGAGAGCCTGTGTCTTTCCTGGAAGCGTTTGGGAGTTTTGCTCAGACGCGTGTTTCCTCAAGTTCAAGAATCAAGATCTAGGATACCTGCAGACAGGTGCCTGTTTGTGTGGAGACAGTCTGTTTGAAACTGTGTTCCTCAGCGCCCGCTCTTTCTCCCCGTCGCTCCACACGCCTGGGAGTCCCTTTCTTTCTCTCCACAAGCACGTGTGTTGACTTCGTCGCACATGTGCATCTGCACAAGCGTTGAGCTCAGCAGAGCGTGTCTCTTGACACTTGATGTGCGTTGGCTGTGTCTGCCTGCTCCAGTGAAGAGAGAAACGGGAAATCATCTTGGTAGAGGCAACAAAGCAAAAGCGAGGCAGGATTGACATCTGCTCAACAGAGACGGATTCCCTGCGCTGACACAGTTCACAGTTACACGAGAAGCAATCTGAGCGGTCCGTCGACCGGAGACGTGTTTCCCAAGAGGTCGTTTAGCGAGTGAACAGCAGTGTGCGCGACTTTCAGGAGTGTGCCTGGAAAGTGCCAGAATCACCAGGAGCATCTGTGCAAAAGCTGCTGCCTCTGTGACCGCATTGAGGCACGTTCGCGTGTCTGCGAGTATATAGACGGCTCTTTCGCGTTCACTCCGAGGGAAACGGTCCGCTATTGCTTCTGTGCGCACAGACGCGATTCCCTTGTCTCTTGCGAACACAGGGAACTCTGTGCATCCAAATCTACAGGCTAAGGACGCGTCTGCATATGTTTTGGTGAACAATCGAGTGTGCGTGTTCTGACAGCTGCCTCTATGCAGACGTCTCCACAGAGCCACTTCTGAATGCCCCGCAGCCCAGGACTGAATGGATACACTAACAAGTGCACCGGTGTGAGCAACCACATATGCAGAAGGACGTCTTTCATCTCACAGAAGCGCGAACGTCTTGGCGTTCAAGCACATGGCAGAAACAAGGTGTGAACAGATGAGCTGCTGCTATTTTCTCCGTTCGGCATGCTTCGTTGTAGCTCTCTTGCCGGTCGCCGGCTTAGTGGCTTGCTTTGCGCGACTAGCTCTGGGGAGAGAAGGAGATAGCGCCGGAAACCTCGCCTTTTGCCTTCTTCGGCGCTGGAACCTGGTTGCTGCGCCTTCTCTTTGTCCATGTGCACACACACGATTCCTCAGCGAAAACCATGCAGAAACCTTTCCACGAGCACCCAGGGATGTGCACCCAGCACCACGTGCACGCACACGCAGCTAGAGAAAAGCACCTACCTTTTCACACACTGATGCCTAAGCAAACGCGTGGCCACACACACGCACACATCCGCAAGCGCGCCTACTCCCATCTATTGAGGGAAAGACGGACGAGCTCTTTGGTTGCTCTTCACAGGCTTGTCCCTGATCTATAGCTGAGGGCAAACACTTGTGTGCTTGTGGGAGAGCCTGTGTCTTTCCTGGAAGCGTTTGGGAGTTTTGCTCAGACGCGTGTTTCCTCAAGTTCAAGAATCAAGATCTAGGATACCTGCAGACAGGTGCCTGTTTGTGTGGAGACAGTCTGTTTGAAACTGTGTTCCTCAGCGCCCGCTCTTTCTCCCCGTCGCTCCACACGCCTGGGAGTCCCTTTCTTTCTCTCCACAAGCACGTGTGTTGACTTCGTCGCACATGTGCATCTGCACAAGCGTTGAGCTCAGCAGAGCGTGTCTCTTGACACTTGATGTGCGTTGGCTGTGTCTGCCTGCTCCAGTGAAGAGAGAAACGGGAAATCATCTTGGTAGAGGCAACAAAGCAAAAGCGAGGCAGGATTGACATCTGCTCAACAGAGACGGATTCCCTGCGCTGACACAGTTCACAGTTACACGAGAAGCAATCTGAGCGGTCCGTCGACCGGAGACGTGTTTCCCAAGAGGTCGTTTAGCGAGTGAACAGCAGTGTGCGCGACTTTCAGGAGTGTGCCTGGAAAGTGCCAGAATCACCAGGAGCATCTGTGCAAAAGCTGCTGCCTCTGTGACCGCATTGAGGCACGTTCGCGTGTCTGCGAGTATATAGACGGCTCTTTCGCGTTCACTCCGAGGGAAACGGTCCGCTATTGCTTCTGTGCGCACAGACGCGATTCCCTTGTCTCTTGCGAACACAGGGAACTCTGTGCATCCAAATCTACAGGCTAAGGACGCGTCTGCATATGTTTTGGTGAACAATCGAGTGTGCGTGTTCTGACAGCTGCCTCTATGCAGACGTCTCCACAGAGCCACTTCTGAATGCCCCGCAGCCCAGGACTGAATGGATACACTAACAAGTGCACCGGTGTGAGCAACCACATATGCAGAAGGACGTCTTTCATCTCACAGAAGCGCGAACGTCTTGGCGTTCAAGCACATGGCAGAAACAAGGTGTGAACAGATGAGCTGCTGCTATTTTCTCCGTTCGGCATGCTTCGTTGTAGCTCTCTTGCCGGTCGCCGGCTTAGCGGCTTGCTTTGCGCGACTAGCTCTGGGGAGAGAAGGAGATAGCGCCGGAAACCTCGCCTTTTGCCTTCTTCGGCGCTGGAACCTGGTTGCTGCGCCTTCTCTTTGTCCATGTGCACACACACGATTCCTCAGCGAAAACCATGCAGAAACCTTTCCACGAGCACCCAGGGATGTGCACCCAGCACCACGTGCACGCACACGCAGCTAGAGAAAAGCACCTACCTTTTCACACACTGATGCCTAAGCAAACGCGTGGCCACACACACGCACACATCCGCAAGCGCGCCTACTCCCATCTATTGAGGGAAAGACGGACGAGCAACGTCCTGACAGGCTTGAGGGGAAAAACGTCCGTTGACGGTTGGCGTACTGCACGCCCGCCTACGGGGCTGCAGGGGAATCCACATTTGGAAGGTACCTGAAGATGTGTGCCTGTTCTTGGAGCTCCGCTAGTAGGGTAGCAAAGACACTCGTAGGCAGTACTGAATGCTGCTCCGTGCTACTTCTCCTCCGCTGGCAAATGCTTCACAGTCGCCCTAGGAAAGACGTTTAACAATCGATCTCCAAGAGGAACGAAACACATGATGCCATAAGGCGAAAGAATAGCAGGGCATCTCTTCACAGGCTTGTCCCTGATCTATAGCTGAGGGCAAACACTTGTGTGCTTGTGGGAGAGCCTGTGTCTTTCCTGGAAGCGTTTGGGAGTTTTGCTCAGACGCGTGTTTCCTCAAGTTCAAGAATCAAGATCTAGGATACCTGCAGACAGGTGCCTGTTTGTGTGGAGACAGTCTGTTTGAAACTGTGTTCCTCAGCGCCCGCTCTTTCTCCCCGTCGCTCCACACGCCTGGGAGTCCCTTTCTTTCTCTCCACAAGCACGTGTGTTGACTTCGTCGCACATGTGCATCTGCACAAGCGTTGAGCTCAGCAGAGCGTGTCTCTTGACACTTGATGTGCGTTGGCTGTGTCTGCCTGCTCCAGTGAAGAGAGAAACGGGAAATCATCTTGGTAGAGGCAACAAAGCAAAAGCGAGGCAGGATTGACATCTGCTCAACAGAGACGGATTCCCTGCGCTGACACAGTTCACAGTTACACGAGAAGCAATCTGAGCGGTCCGTCGACCGGAGACGTGTTTCCCAAGAGGTCGTTTAGCGAGTGAACAGCAGTGTGCGCGACTTTCAGGAGTGTGCCTGGAAAGTGCCAGAATCACCAGGAGCATCTGTGCAAAAGCTGCTGCCTCTGTGACCGCATTGAGGCACGTTCGCGTGTCTGCGAGTATATAGACGGCTCTTTCGCGTTCACTCCGAGGGAAACGGTCCGCTATTGCTTCTGTGCGCACAGACGCGATTCCCTTGTCTCTTGCGAACACAGGGAACTCTGTGCATCCAAATCTACAGGCTAAGGACGCGTCTGCATATGTTTTGGTGAACAATCGAGTGTGCGTGTTCTGACAGCTGCCTCTATGCAGACGTCTCCACAGAGCCACTTCTGAATGCCCCGCAGCCCAGGACTGAATGGATACACTAACAAGTGCACCGGTGTGAGCAACCACATATGCAGAAGGACGTCTTTCATCTCACAGAAGCGCGAACGTCTTGGCGTTCAAGCACATGGCAGAAACAAGGTGTGAACAGATGAGCTGCTGCTATTTTCTCCGTTCGGCATGCTTCGTTGTAGCTCTCTTGCCGGTCGCCGGCTTAGCGGCTTGCTTTGCGCGACTAGCTCTGGGGAGAGAAGGAGATAGCGCCGGAAACCTCGCCTTTTGCCTTCTTCGGCGCTGGAACCTGGTTGCTGCGCCTTCTCTTTGTCCATGTGCACACACACGATTCCTCAGCGAAAACCATGCAGAAACCTTTCCACGAGCACCCAGGGATGTGCACCCAGCACCACGTGCACGCACACGCAGCTAGAGAAAAGCACCTACCTTTTCACACACTGAAGCCTAAGCAAACGCGTGGCCACACACACGCACACATCCGCAAGCGCGCCTACTCCCATCTATTGAGGGAAAGACGGACGAGCTCTTTGGTTGCTCTTCACAGGCTTGTCCCTGATCTATAGCTGAGGGCAAACACTTGTGTGCTTGTGGGAGAGCCTGTGTCTTTCCTGGAAGCGTTTGGGAGTTTTGCTCAGACGCGTGTTTCCTCAAGTTCAAGAATCAAGATCTAGGATACCTGCAGACAGGTGCCTGTTTGTGTGGAGACAGTCTGTTTGAAACTGTGTTCCTCAGCGCCCGCTCTTTCTCCCCGTCGCTCCACACGCCTGGGAGTCCCTTTCTTTCTCTCCACAAGCACGTGTGTTGACTTCGTCGCACATGTGCATCTGCACAAGCGTTGAGCTCAGCAGAGCGTGTCTCTTGACACTTGAAGTGCGTTGGCTGTGTCTGCCTGCTCCAGTGAAGAGAGAAACGGGAAATCATCTTGGTAGAGGCAACAAAGCAAAAGCGAGGCAGGATTGACATCTGCTCAACAGAGACGGATTCCCTGCGCTGACACAGTTCACAGTTACACGAGAAGCAATCTGAGCGGTCCGTCGACCGGAGACGTGTTTCCCAAGAGGTCGTTTAGCGAGTGAACAGCAGTGTGCGCGACTTTCAGGAGTGTGCCTGGAAAGTGCCAGAATCACCAGGAGCATCTGTGCAAAAGCTGCTGCCTCTGTGACCGCATTGAGGCACGTTCGCGTGTCTGCGAGTATATAGACGGCTCTTTCGCGTTCACTCCGAGGGAAACGGTCCGCTATTGCTTCTGTGCGCACAGACGCGATTCCCTTGTCTCTTGCGAACACAGGGAACTCTGTGCATCCAAATCTACAGGCTAAGGACGCGTCTGCATATGTTTTGGTGAACAATCGAGTGTGCGTGTTCTGACAGCTGCCTCTATGCAGACGTCTCCACAGAGCCACTTCTGAATGCCCCGCAGCCCAGGACTGAATGGATACACTAACAAGTGCACCGGTGTGAGCAACCACATATGCAGAAGGACGTCTTTCATCTCACAGAAGCGCGAACGTCTTGGCGTTCAAGCACATGGCAGAAACAAGGTGTGAACAGATGAGCTGCTGCTATTTTCTCCGTTCGGCATGCTTCGTTGTAGCTCTCTTGCCGGTCGCCGGCTTAGCGGCTTGCTTTGCGCGACTAGCTCTGGGGAGAGAAGGAGATAGCGCCGGAAACCTCGCCTTTTGCCTTCTTCGGCGCTGGAACCTGGTTGCTGCGCCTTCTCTTTGTCCATGTGCACACACACGATTCCTCAGCGAAAACCATGCAGAAACCTTTCCACGAGCACCCAGGGATGTGCACCCAGCACCACGTGCACGCACACGCAGCTAGAGAAAAGCACCTACCTTTTCACACACTGATGCCTAAGCAAACGCGTGGCCACACACACGCACACATCCGCAAGCGCGCCTACTCCCATCTATTGAGAGAAAGACGGACGAGCTCTTTGGTTGCTCTTCACAGGCTTGTCCCTGATCTATAGCTGAGGGCAAACACTTGTGTGCTTGTGGGAGAGCCTGTGTCTTTCCTGGAAGCGTTTGGGAGTTTTGCTCAGACGCGTGTTTCCTCAAGTTCAAGAATCAAGATCTAGGATACCTGCAGACAGGTGCCTGTTTGTGTGGAGACAGTCTGTTTGAAACTGTGTTCCTCAGCGCCCGCTCTTTCTCCCCGTCGCTCCACACGCCTGGGAGTCCCTTTCTTTCTCTCCACAAGCACGTGTGTTGACTTCGTCGCACATGTGCATCTGCACAAGCGTTGAGCTCAGCAGAGCGTGTCTCTTGACACTTGATGTGCGTTGGCTGTGTCTGCCTGCTCCAGTGAAGAGAGAAACGGGAAATCATCTTGGTAGAGGCAACAAAGCAAAAGCGAGGCAGGATTGACATCTGCTCAACAGAGACGGATTCCCTGCGCTGACACAGTTCACAGTTACACGAGAAGCAATCTGAGCGGTCCGTCGACCGGAGACGTGTTTCCCAAGAGGTCGTTTAGCGAGTGAACAGCAGTGTGCGCGACTTTCAGGAGTGTGCCTGGAAAGTGCCAGAATCACCAGGAGCATCTGTGCAAAAGCTGCTGCCTCTGTGACCGCATTGAGGCACGTTCGCGTGTCTGCGAGTATATAGACGGCTCTTTCGCGTTCACTCCGAGGGAAACGGTCCGCTATTGCTTCTGTGCGCACAGACGCGATTCCCTTGTCTCTTGCGAACACAGGGAACTCTGTGCATCCAAATCTACAGGCTAAGGACGCGTCTGCATATGTTTTGGTGAACAATCGAGTGTGCGTGTTCTGACAGCTGCCTCTATGCAGACGTCTCCACAGAGCCACTTCTGAATGCCCCGCAGCCCAGGACTGAATGGATACACTAACAAGTGCACCGGTGTGAGCAACCACATATGCAGAAGGACGTCTTTCATCTCACAGAAGCGCGAACGTCTTGGCGTTCAAGCACATGGCAGAAACAAGGTGTGAACAGATGAGCTGCTGCTATTTTCTCCGTTCGGCATGCTTCGTTGTAGCTCTCTTGCCGGTCGCCGGCTTAGTGGCTTGCTTTGCGCGACTAGCTCTGGGGAGAGAAGGAGATAGCGCCGGAAACCTCGCCTTTTGCCTTCTTCGGCGCTGGAACCTGGTTGCTGCGCCTTCTCTTTGTCCATGTGCACACACACGATTCCTCAGCGAAAACCATGCAGAAACCTTTCCACGAGCACCCAGGGATGTGCACCCAGCACCACGTGCACGCACACGCAGCTAGAGAAAAGCACCTACCTTTTCACACACTGATGCCTAAGCAAACGCGTGGCCACACACACGCACACATCCGCAAGCGCGCCTACTCCCATCTATTGAGGGAAAGACGGACGAGCTCTTTGGTTGCTCTTCACAGGCTTGTCCCTGATCTATAGCTGAGGGCAAACACTTGTGTGCTTGTGGGAGAGCCTGTGTCTTTCCTGGAAGCGTTTGGGAGTTTTGCTCAGACGCGTGTTTCCTCAAGTTCAAGAATCAAGATCTAGGATACCTGCAGACAGGTGCCTGTTTGTGTGGAGACAGTCTGTTTGAAACTGTGTTCCTCAGCGCCCGCTCTTTCTCCCCGTCGCTCCACACGCCTGGGAGTCCCTTTCTTTCTCTCCACAAGCACGTGTGTTGACTTCGTCGCACATGTGCATCTGCACAAGCGTTGAGCTCAGCAGAGCGTGTCTCTTGACACTTGATGTGCGTTGGCTGTGTCTGCCTGCTCCAGTGAAGAGAGAAACGGGAAATCATCTTGGTAGAGGCAACAAAGCAAAAGCGAGGCAGGATTGACATCTGCTCAACAGAGACGGATTCCCTGCGCTGACACAGTTCACAGTTACACGAGAAGCAATCTGAGCGGTCCGTCGACCGGAGACGTGTTTCCCAAGAGGTCGTTTAGCGAGTGAACAGCAGTGTGCGCGACTTTCAGGAGTGTGCCTGGAAAGTGCCAGAATCACCAGGAGCATCTGTGCAAAAGCTGCTGCCTCTGTGACCGCATTGAGGCACGTTCGCGTGTCTGCGAGTATATAGACGGCTCTTTCGCGTTCACTCCGAGGGAAACGGTCCGCTATTGCTTCTGTGCGCACAGACGCGATTCCCTTGTCTCTTGCGAACACAGGGAACTCTGTGCATCCAAATCTACAGGCTAAGGACGCGTCTGCATATGTTTTGGTGAACAATCGAGTGTGCGTGTTCTGACAGCTGCCTCTATGCAGACGTCTCCACAGAGCCACTTCTGAATGCCCCGCAGCCCAGGACTGAATGGATACACTAACAAGTGCACCGGTGTGAGCAACCACATATGCAGAAGGACGTCTTTCATCTCACAGAAGCGCGAACGTCTTGGCGTTCAAGCACATGGCAGAAACAAGGTGTGAACAGATGAGCTGCTGCTATTTTCTCCGTTCGGCATGCTTCGTTGTAGCTCTCTTGCCGGTCGCCGGCTTAGCGGCTTGCTTTGCGCGACTAGCTCTGGGGAGAGAAGGAGATAGCGCCGGAAACCTCGCCTTTTGCCTTCTTCGGCGCTGGAACCTGGTTGCTGCGCCTTCTCTTTGTCCATGTGCACACACACGATTCCTCAGCGAAAACCATGCAGAAACCTTTCCACGAGCACCCAGGGATGTGCACCCAGCACCACGTGCACGCACACGCAGCTAGAGAAAAGCACCTACCTTTTCACACACTGATGCCTAAGCAAACGCGTGGCCACACACACGCACACATCCGCAAGCGCGCCTACTCCCATCTATTGAGGGAAAGACGGACGAGCTCTTTGGTTGCTCTTCACAGGCTTGTCCCTGATCTATAGCTGAGGGCAAACACTTGTGTGCTTGTGGGAGAGCCTGTGTCTTTCCTGGAAGCGTTTGGGAGTTTTGCTCAGACGCGTGTTTCCTCAAGTTCAAGAATCAAGATCTAGGATACCTGCAGACAGGTGCCTGTTTGTGTGGAGACAGTCTGTTTGAAACTGTGTTCCTCAGCGCCCGCTCTTTCTCCCCGTCGCTCCACACGCCTGGGAGTCCCTTTCTTTCTCTCCACAAGCACGTGTGTTGACTTCGTCGCACATGTGCATCTGCACAAGCGTTGAGCTCAGCAGAGCGTGTCTCTTGACACTTGATGTGCGTTGGCTGTGTCTGCCTGCTCCAGTGAAGAGAGAAACGGGAAATCATCTTGGTAGAGGCAACAAAGCAAAAGCGAGGCAGGATTGACATCTGCTCAACAGAGACGGATTCCCTGCGCTGACACAGTTCACAGTTACACGAGAAGCAATCTGAGCGGTCCGTCGACCGGAGACGTGTTTCCCAAGAGGTCGTTTAGCGAGTGAACAGCAGTGTGCGCGACTTTCAGGAGTGTGCCTGGAAAGTGCCAGAATCACCAGGAGCATCTGTGCAAAAGCTGCTGCCTCTGTGACCGCATTGAGGCACGTTCGCGTGTCTGCGAGTATATAGACGGCTCTTTCGCGTTCACTCCGAGGGAAACGGTCCGCTATTGCTTCTGTGCGCACAGACGCGATTCCCTTGTCTCTTGCGAACACAGGGAACTCTGTGCATCCAAATCTACAGGCTAAGGACGCGTCTGCATATGTTTTGGTGAACAATCGAGTGTGCGTGTTCTGACAGCTGCCTCTATGCAGACGTCTCCACAGAGCCACTTCTGAATGCCCCGCAGCCCAGGACTGAATGGATACACTAACAAGTGCACCGGTGTGAGCAACCACATATGCAGAAGGACGTCTTTCATCTCACAGAAGCGCGAACGTCTTGGCGTTCAAGCACATGGCAGAAACAAGGTGTGAACAGATGAGCTGCTGCTATTTTCTCCGTTCGGCATGCTTCGTTGTAGCTCTCTTGCCGGTCGCCGGCTTAGCGGCTTGCTTTGCGCGACTAGCTCTGGGGAGAGAAGGAGATAGCGCCGGAAACCTCGCCTTTTGCCTTCTTCGGCGCTGGAACCTGGTTGCTGCGCCTTCTCTTTGTCCATGTGCACACACACGATTCCTCAGCGAAAACCATGCAGAAACCTTTCCACGAGCACCCAGGGATGTGCACCCAGCACCACGTGCACGCACACGCAGCTAGAGAAAAGCACCTACCTTTTCACACACTGATGCCTAAGCAAACGCGTGGCCACACACACGCACACATCCGCAAGCGCGCCTACTCCCATCTATTGAGGGAAAGACGGACGAGCAACGTCCTGACAGGCTTGAGGGGAAAAACGTCCGTTGACGGTTGGCGTACTGCACGCCCGCCTACGGGGCTGCAGGGGAATCCACATTTGGAAGGTACCTGAAGATGTGTGCCTGTTCTTGGAGCTCCGCTAGTAGGGTAGCAAAGACACTCGTAGGCAGTACTGAATGCTGCTCCGTGCTACTTCTCCTCCGCTGGCAAATGCTTCACAGTCGCCCTAGGAAAGACGTTTAACAATCGATCTCCAAGAGGAACGAAACACATGATGCCATAAGGCGAAAGAATAGCAGGGCATCTCTTCACAGGCTTGTCCCTGATCTATAGCTGAGGGCAAACACTTGTGTGCTTGTGGGAGAGCCTGTGTCTTTCCTGGAAGCGTTTGGGAGTTTTGCTCAGACGCGTGTTTCCTCAAGTTCAAGAATCAAGATCTAGGATACCTGCAGACAGGTGCCTGTTTGTGTGGAGACAGTCTGTTTGAAACTGTGTTCCTCAGCGCCCGCTCTTTCTCCCCGTCGCTCCACACGCCTGGGAGTCCCTTTCTTTCTCTCCACAAGCACGTGTGTTGACTTCGTCGCACATGTGCATCTGCACAAGCGTTGAGCTCAGCAGAGCGTGTCTCTTGACACTTGATGTGCGTTGGCTGTGTCTGCCTGCTCCAGTGAAGAGAGAAACGGGAAATCATCTTGGTAGAGGCAACAAAGCAAAAGCGAGGCAGGATTGACATCTGCTCAACAGAGACGGATTCCCTGCGCTGACACAGTTCACAGTTACACGAGAAGCAATCTGAGCGGTCCGTCGACCGGAGACGTGTTTCCCAAGAGGTCGTTTAGCGAGTGAACAGCAGTGTGCGCGACTTTCAGGAGTGTGCCTGGAAAGTGCCAGAATCACCAGGAGCATCTGTGCAAAAGCTGCTGCCTCTGTGACCGCATTGAGGCACGTTCGCGTGTCTGCGAGTATATAGACGGCTCTTTCGCGTTCACTCCGAGGGAAACGGTCCGCTATTGCTTCTGTGCGCACAGACGCGATTCCCTTGTCTCTTGCGAACACAGGGAACTCTGTGCATCCAAATCTACAGGCTAAGGACGCGTCTGCATATGTTTTGGTGAACAATCGAGTGTGCGTGTTCTGACAGCTGCCTCTATGCAGACGTCTCCACAGAGCCACTTCTGAATGCCCCGCAGCCCAGGACTGAATGGATACACTAACAAGTGCACCGGTGTGAGCAACCACATATGCAGAAGGACGTCTTTCATCTCACAGAAGCGCGAACGTCTTGGCGTTCAAGCACATGGCAGAAACAAGGTGTGAACAGATGAGCTGCTGCTATTTTCTCCGTTCGGCATGCTTCGTTGTAGCTCTCTTGCCGGTCGCCGGCTTAGCGGCTTGCTTTGCGCGACTAGCTCTGGGGAGAGAAGGAGATAGCGCCGGAAACCTCGCCTTTTGCCTTCTTCGGCGCTGGAACCTGGTTGCTGCGCCTTCTCTTTGTCCATGTGCACACACACGATTCCTCAGCGAAAACCATGCAGAAACCTTTCCACGAGCACCCAGGGATGTGCACCCAGCACCACGTGCACGCACACGCAGCTAGAGAAAAGCACCTACCTTTTCACACACTGAAGCCTAAGCAAACGCGTGGCCACACACACGCACACATCCGCAAGCGCGCCTACTCCCATCTATTGAGGGAAAGACGGACGAGCTCTTTGGTTGCTCTTCACAGGCTTGTCCCTGATCTATAGCTGAGGGCAAACACTTGTGTGCTTGTGGGAGAGCCTGTGTCTTTCCTGGAAGCGTTTGGGAGTTTTGCTCAGACGCGTGTTTCCTCAAGTTCAAGAATCAAGATCTAGGATACCTGCAGACAGGTGCCTGTTTGTGTGGAGACAGTCTGTTTGAAACTGTGTTCCTCAGCGCCCGCTCTTTCTCCCCGTCGCTCCACACGCCTGGGAGTCCCTTTCTTTCTCTCCACAAGCACGTGTGTTGACTTCGTCGCACATGTGCATCTGCACAAGCGTTGAGCTCAGCAGAGCGTGTCTCTTGACACTTGATGTGCGTTGGCTGTGTCTGCCTGCTCCAGTGAAGAGAGAAACGGGAAATCATCTTGGTAGAGGCAACAAAGCAAAAGCGAGGCAGGATTGACATCTGCTCAACAGAGACGGATTCCCTGCGCTGACACAGTTCACAGTTACACGAGAAGCAATCTGAGCGGTCCGTCGACCGGAGACGTGTTTCCCAAGAGGTCGTTTAGCGAGTGAACAGCAGTGTGCGCGACTTTCAGGAGTGTGCCTGGAAAGTGCCAGAATCACCAGGAGCATCTGTGCAAAAGCTGCTGCCTCTGTGACCGCATTGAGGCACGTTCGCGTGTCTGCGAGTATATAGACGGCTCTTTCGCGTTCACTCCGAGGGAAACGGTCCGCTATTGCTTCTGTGCGCACAGACGCGATTCCCTTGTCTCTTGCGAACACAGGGAACTCTGTGCATCCAAATCTACAGGCTAAGGACGCGTCTGCATATGTTTTGGTGAACAATCGAGTGTGCGTGTTCTGACAGCTGCCTCTATGCAGACGTCTCCACAGAGCCACTTCTGAATGCCCCGCAGCCCAGGACTGAATGGATACACTAACAAGTGCACCGGTGTGAGCAACCACATATGCAGAAGGACGTCTTTCATCTCACAGAAGCGCGAACGTCTTGGCGTTCAAGCACATGGCAGAAACAAGGTGTGAACAGATGAGCTGCTGCTATTTTCTCCGTTCGGCATGCTTCGTTGTAGCTCTCTTGCCGGTCGCCGGCTTAGCGGCTTGCTTTGCGCGACTAGCTCTGGGGAGAGAAGGAGATAGCGCCGGAAACCTCGCCTTTTGCCTTCTTCGGCGCTGGAACCTGGTTGCTGCGCCTTCTCTTTGTCCATGTGCACACACACGATTCCTCAGCGAAAACCATGCAGAAACCTTTCCACGAGCACCCAGGGATGTGCACCCAGCACCACGTGCACGCACACGCAGCTAGAGAAAAGCACCTACCTTTTCACACACTGATGCCTAAGCAAACGCGTGGCCACACACACGCACACATCCGCAAGCGCGCCTACTCCCATCTATTGAGGGAAAGACGGACGAGCAACGTCCTGACAGGCTTGAGGGGAAAAACGTCCGTTGACGGTTGGCGTACTGCACGCCCGCCTACGGGGCTGCAGGGGAATCCACATTTGGAAGGTACCTGAAGATGTGCGCCTGTTCTTGGAGCTCCGCTAGTAGGGTAGCAAAGACACTCGTAGGCAGTACTGAATGCTGCTCCGTGCTACTTCTCCTCCGCTGGCAAATGCTTCACAGTCGCCCGAGGAAAGACGTTTAACAATCGATCTCCAAGAGGAACGAAACACATGATGCCATAAGGCGAAAGAATAGCAGGGCATCTCTTCACAGGCTTGTCCCTGATCTATAGCTGAGGGCAAACACTTGTGTGCTTGTGGGAGAGCCTGTGTCTTTCCTGGAAGCGTTTGGGAGTTTTGCTCAGACGCGTGTTTCCTCAAGTTCAAGAATCAAGATCTAGGATACCTGCAGACAGGTGCCTGTTTGTGTGGAGACAGTCTGTTTGAAACTGTGTTCCTCAGCGCCCGCTCTTTCTCCCCGTCGCTCCACACGCCTGGGAGTCCCTTTCTTTCTCTCCACAAGCACGTGTGTTGACTTCGTCGCACATGTGCATCTGCACAAGCGTTGAGCTCAGCAGAGCGTGTCTCTTGACACTTGATGTGCGTTGGCTGTGTCTGCCTGCTCCAGTGAAGAGAGAAACGGGAAATCATCTTGGTAGAGGCAACAAAGCAAAAGCGAGGCAGGATTGACATCTGCTCAACAGAGACGGATTCCCTGCGCTGACACAGTTCACAGTTACACGAGAAGCAATCTGAGCGGTCCGTCGACCGGAGACGTGTTTCCCAAGAGGTCGTTTAGCGAGTGAACAGCAGTGTGCGCGACTTTCAGGAGTGTGCCTGGAAAGTGCCAGAATCACCAGGAGCATCTGTGCAAAAGCTGCTGCCTCTGTGACCGCATTGAGGCACGTTCGCGTGTCTGCGAGTATATAGACGGCTCTTTCGCGTTCACTCCGAGGGAAACGGTCCGCTATTGCTTCTGTGCGCACAGACGCGATTCCCTTGTCTCTTGCGAACACAGGGAACTCTGTGCATCCAAATCTACAGGCTAAGGACGCGTCTGCATATGTTTTGGTGAACAATCGAGTGTGCGTGTTCTGACAGCTGCCTCTATGCAGACGTCTCCACAGAGCCACTTCTGAATGCCCCGCAGCCCAGGACTGAATGGATACACTAACAAGTGCACCGGTGTGAGCAACCACATATGCAGAAGGACGTCTTTCATCTCACAGAAGCGCGAACGTCTTGGCGTTCAAGCACATGGCAGAAACAAGGTGTGAACAGATGAGCTGCTGCTATTTTCTCCGTTCGGCATGCTTCGTTGTAGCTCTCTTGCCGGTCGCCGGCTTAGCGGCTTGCTTTGCGCGACTAGCTCTGGGGAGAGAAGGAGATAGCGCCGGAAACCTCGCCTTTTGCCTTCTTCGGCGCTGGAACCTGGTTGCTGCGCCTTCTCTTTGTCCATGTGCACACACACGATTCCTCAGCGAAAACCATGCAGAAACCTTTCCACGAGCACCCAGGGATGTGCACCCAGCACCACGTGCACGCACACGCAGCTAGAGAAAAGCACCTACCTTTTCACACACTGAAGCCTAAGCAAACGCGTGGCCACACACACGCACACATCCGCAAGCGCGCCTACTCCCATCTATTGAGGGAAAGACGGACGAGCTCTTTGGTTGCTCTTCACAGGCTTGTCCCTGATCTATAGCTGAGGGCAAACACTTGTGTGCTTGTGGGAGAGCCTGTGTCTTTCCTGGAAGCGTTTGGGAGTTTTGCTCAGACGCGTGTTTCCTCAAGTTCAAGAATCAAGATCTAGGATACCTGCAGACAGGTGCCTGTTTGTGTGGAGACAGTCTGTTTGAAACTGTGTTCCTCAGCGCCCGCTCTTTCTCCCCGTCGCTCCACACGCCTGGGAGTCCCTTTCTTTCTCTCCACAAGCACGTGTGTTGACTTCGTCGCACATGTGCATCTGCACAAGCGTTGAGCTCAGCAGAGCGTGTCTCTTGACACTTGATGTGCGTTGGCTGTGTCTGCCTGCTCCAGTGAAGAGAGAAACGGGAAATCATCTTGGTAGAGGCAACAAAGCAAAAGCGAGGCAGGATTGACATCTGCTCAACAGAGACGGATTCCCTGCGCTGACACAGTTCACAGTTACACGAGAAGCAATCTGAGCGGTCCGTCGACCGGAGACGTGTTTCCCAAGAGGTCGTTTAGCGAGTGAACAGCAGTGTGCGCGACTTTCAGGAGTGTGCCTGGAAAGTGCCAGAATCACCAGGAGCATCTGTGCAAAAGCTGCTGCCTCTGTGACCGCATTGAGGCACGTTCGCGTGTCTGCGAGTATATAGACGGCTCTTTCGCGTTCACTCCGAGGGAAACGGTCCGCTATTGCTTCTGTGCGCACAGACGCGATTCCCTTGTCTCTTGCGAACACAGGGAACTCTGTGCATCCAAATCTACAGGCTAAGGACGCGTCTGCATATGTTTTGGTGAACAATCGAGTGTGCGTGTTCTGACAGCTGCCTCTATGCAGACGTCTCCACAGAGCCACTTCTGAATGCCCCGCAGCCCAGGACTGAATGGATACACTAACAAGTGCACCGGTGTGAGCAACCACATATGCAGAAGGACGTCTTTCATCTCACAGAAGCGCGAACGTCTTGGCGTTCAAGCACATGGCAGAAACAAGGTGTGAACAGATGAGCTGCTGCTATTTTCTCCGTTCGGCATGCTTCGTTGTAGCTCTCTTGCCGGTCGCCGGCTTAGCGGCTTGCTTTGCGCGACTAGCTCTGGGGAGAGAAGGAGATAGCGCCGGAAACCTCGCCTTTTGCCTTCTTCGGCGCTGGAACCTGGTTGCTGCGCCTTCTCTTTGTCCATGTGCACACACACGATTCCTCAGCGAAAACCATGCAGAAACCTTTCCACGAGCACCCAGGGATGTGCACCCAGCACCACGTGCACGCACACGCAGCTAGAGAAAAGCACCTACCTTTTCACACACTGATGCCTAAGCAAACGCGTGGCCACACACACGCACACATCCGCAAGCGCGCCTACTCCCATCTATTGAGGGAAAGACGGACGAGCAACGTCCTGACAGGCTTGAGGGGAAAAACGTCCGTTGACGGTTGGCGTACTGCACGCCCGCCTACGGGGCTGCAGGGGAATCCACATTTGGAAGGTACCTGAAGATGTGCGCCTGTTCTTGGAGCTCCGCTAGTAGGGTAGCAAAGACACTCGTAGGCAGTACTGAATGCTGCTCCGTGCTACTTCTCCTCCGCTGGCAAATGCTTCACAGTCGCCCGAGGAAAGACGTTTAACAATCGATCTCCAAGAGGAACGAAACACATGATGCCATAAGGCGAAAGAATAGCAGGGCATCTCTTCACAGGCTTGTCCCTGATCTATAGCTGAGGGCAAACACTTGTGTGCTTGTGGGAGAGCCTGTGTCTTTCCTGGAAGCGTTTGGGAGTTTTGCTCAGACGCGTGTTTCCTCAAGTTCAAGAATCAAGATCTAGGATACCTGCAGACAGGTGCCTGTTTGTGTGGAGACAGTCTGTTTGAAACTGTGTTCCTCAGCGCCCGCTCTTTCTCCCCGTCGCTCCACACGCCTGGGAGTCCCTTTCTTTCTCTCCACAAGCACGTGTGTTGACTTCGTCGCACATGTGCATCTGCACAAGCGTTGAGCTCAGCAGAGCGTGTCTCTTGACACTTGATGTGCGTTGGCTGTGTCTGCCTGCTCCAGTGAAGAGAGAAACGGGAAATCATCTTGGTAGAGGCAACAAAGCAAAAGCGAGGCAGGATTGACATCTGCTCAACAGAGACGGATTCCCTGCGCTGACACAGTTCACAGTTACACGAGAAGCAATCTGAGCGGTCCGTCGACCGGAGACGTGTTTCCCAAGAGGTCGTTTAGCGAGTGAACAGCAGTGTGCGCGACTTTCAGGAGTGTGCCTGGAAAGTGCCAGAATCACCAGGAGCATCTGTGCAAAAGCTGCTGCCTCTGTGACCGCATTGAGGCACGTTCGCGTGTCTGCGAGTATATAGACGGCTCTTTCGCGTTCACTCCGAGGGAAACGGTCCGCTATTGCTTCTGTGCGCACAGACGCGATTCCCTTGTCTCTTGCGAACACAGGGAACTCTGTGCATCCAAATCTACAGGCTAAGGACGCGTCTGCATATGTTTTGGTGAACAATCGAGTGTGCGTGTTCTGACAGCTGCCTCTATGCAGACGTCTCCACAGAGCCACTTCTGAATGCCCCGCAGCCCAGGACTGAATGGATACACTAACAAGTGCACCGGTGTGAGCAACCACATATGCAGAAGGACGTCTTTCATCTCACAGAAGCGCGAACGTCTTGGCGTTCAAGCACATGGCAGAAACAAGGTGTGAACAGATGAGCTGCTGCTATTTTCTCCGTTCGGCATGCTTCGTTGTAGCTCTCTTGCCGGTCGCCGGCTTAGCGGCTTGCTTTGCGCGACTAGCTCTGGGGAGAGAAGGAGATAGCGCCGGAAACCTCGCCTTTTGCCTTCTTCGGCGCTGGAACCTGGTTGCTGCGCCTTCTCTTTGTCCATGTGCACACACACGATTCCTCAGCGAAAACCATGCAGAAACCTTTCCACGAGCACCCAGGGATGTGCACCCAGCACCACGTGCACGCACACGCAGCTAGAGAAAAGCACCTACCTTTTCACACACTGATGCCTAAGCAAACGCGTGGCCACACACACGCACACATCCGCAAGCGCGCCTACTCCCATCTATTGAGGGAAAGACGGACGAGCTCTTTGGTTGCTCTTCACAGGCTTGTCCCTGATCTATAGCTGAGGGCAAACACTTGTGTGCTTGTGGGAGAGCCTGTGTCTTTCCTGGAAGCGTTTGGGAGTTTTGCTCAGACGCGTGTTTCCTCAAGTTCAAGAATCAAGATCTAGGATACCTGCAGACAGGTGCCTGTTTGTGTGGAGACAGTCTGTTTGAAACTGTGTTCCTCAGCGCCCGCTCTTTCTCCCCGTCGCTCCACACGCCTGGGAGTCCCTTTCTTTCTCTCCACAAGCACGTGTGTTGACTTCGTCGCACATGTGCATCTGCACAAGCGTTGAGCTCAGCAGAGCGTGTCTCTTGACACTTGATGTGCGTTGGCTGTGTCTGCCTGCTCCAGTGAAGAGAGAAACGGGAAATCATCTTGGTAGAGGCAACAAAGCAAAAGCGAGGCAGGATTGACATCTGCTCAACAGAGACGGATTCCCTGCGCTGACACAGTTCACAGTTACACGAGAAGCAATCTGAGCGGTCCGTCGACCGGAGACGTGTTTCCCAAGAGGTCGTTTAGCGAGTGAACAGCAGTGTGCGCGACTTTCAGGAGTGTGCCTGGAAAGTGCCAGAATCACCAGGAGCATCTGTGCAAAAGCTGCTGCTTCTGTGACCGCATTGAGGCACGTTCGCGTGTCTGCGAGTATATAGACGGCTCTTTCGCGTTCACTCCGAGGGAAACGGTCCGCTATTGCTTCTGTGCGCACAGACGCGATTCCCTTGTCTCTTGCGAACACAGGGAACTCTGTGCATCCAAATCTACAGGCTAAGGACGCGTCTGCATATGTTTTGGTGAACAATCGAGTGTGCGTGTTCTGACAGCTGCCTCTATGCAGACGTCTCCACAGAGCCACTTCTGAATGCCCCGCAGCCCAGGACTGAATGGATACACTAACAAGTGCACCGGTGTGAGCAAGCACATATGCAGAAGGACGTCTTTCATCTCACAGAAGCGCGAACGTCTTGGCGTTCAAGCACATGGCAGAAACAAGGTGTGAACAGATGAGCTGCTGCTATTTTCTCCGTTCGGCATGCTTCGTTGTAGCTCTCTTGCCGGTCGCCGGCTTAGCGGCTTGCTTTGCGCGACTAGCTCTGGGGAGAGAAGGAGATAGCGCCGGAAACCTCGCCTTTTGCCTTCTTCGGCGCTGGAACCTGGTTGCTGCGCCTTCTCTTTGTCCATGTGCACACACACGATTCCTCAGCGAAAACCATGCAGAAACCTTTCCACGAGCACCCAGGGATGTGCACCCAGCACCACGTGCACGCACACGCAGCTAGAGAAAAGCACCTACCTTTTCACACACTGATGCCTAAGCAAACGCGTGGCCACACACACGCACACATCCGCAAGCGCGCCTACTCCCATCTATTGAGGGAAAGACGGACGAGCTCTTTGGTTGCTCTTCACAGGCTTGTCCCTGATCTATAGCTGAGGGCAAACACTTGTGTGCTTGTGGGAGAGCCTGTGTCTTTCCTGGAAGCGTTTGGGAGTTTTGCTCAGACGCGTGTTTCCTCAAGTTCAAGAATCAAGATCTAGGATACCTGCAGACAGGTGCCTGTTTGTGTGGAGACAGTCTGTTTGAAACTGTGTTCCTCAGCGCCCGCTCTTTCTCCCCGTCGCTCCACACGCCTGGGAGTCCCTTTCTTTCTCTCCACAAGCACGTGTGTTGACTTCGTCGCACATGTGCATCTGCACAAGCGTTGAGCTCAGCAGAGCGTGTCTCTTGACACTTGATGTGCGTTGGCTGTGTCTGCCTGCTCCAGTGAAGAGAGAAACGGGAAATCATCTTGGTAGAGGCAACAAAGCAAAAGCGAGGCAGGATTGACATCTGCTCAACAGAGACGGATTCCCTGCGCTGACACAGTTCACAGTTACACGAGAAGCAATCTGAGCGGTCCGTCGACCGGAGACGTGTTTCCCAAGAGGTCGTTTAGCGAGTGAACAGCAGTGTGCGCGACTTTCAGGAGTGTGCCTGGAAAGTGCCAGAATCACCAGGAGCATCTGTGCAAAAGCTGCTGCCTCTGTGACCGCATTGAGGCACGTTCGCGTGTCTGCGAGTATATAGACGACTCTTTCGCGTTCACTCCGAGGGAAACGGTCCGCTATTGCTTCTGTGCGCACAGACGCGATTCCCTTGTCTCTTGCGAACACAGGGAACTCTGTGCATCCAAATCTACAGGCTAAGGACGCGTCTGCATATGTTTTGGTGAACAATCGAGTGTGCGTGTTCTGACAGCTGCCTCTATGCAGACGTCTCCACAGAGCCACTTCTGAATGCCCCGCAGCCCAGGACTGAATGGATACACTAACAAGTGCACCGGTGTGAGCAACCACATATGCAGAAGGACGTCTTTCATCTCACAGAAGCGCGAACGTCTTGGCGTTCAAGCACATGGCAGAAACAAGGTGTGAACAGATGAGCTGCTGCTATTTTCTCCGTTCGGCATGCTTCGTTGTAGCTCTCTTGCCGGTCGCCGGCTTAGCGGCTTGCTTTGCGCGACTAGCTCTGGGGAGAGAAGGAGATAGCGCCGGAAACCTCGCCTTTTGCCTTCTTCGGCGCTGGAACCTGGTTGCTGCGCCTTCTCTTTGTCCATGTGCACACACACGATTCCTCAGCGAAAACCATGCAGAAACCTTTCCACGAGCACCCAGGGATGTGCACCCAGCACCACGTGCACGCACACGCAGCTAGAGAAAAGCACCTACCTTTTCACACACTGATGCCTAAGCAAACGCGTGGCCACACACACGCACACATCCGCAAGCGCGCCTACTCCCATCTATTGAGGGAAAGACGGACGAGCAACGTCCTGACAGGCTTGAGGGGAAAAACGTCCGTTGACGGTTGGCGTACTGCACGCCCGCCTACGGGGCTGCAGGGGAATCCACATTTGGAAGGTACCTGAAGATGTGTGCCTGTTCTTGGAGCTCCGCTAGTAGGGTAGCAAAGACACTCGTAGGCAGTACTGAATGCTGCTCCGTGCTACTTCTCCTCCGCTGGCAAATGCTTCACAGTCGCCCTAGGAAAGACGTTTAACAATCGATCTCCAAGAGGAACGAAACACATGATGCCATAAGGCGAAAGAATAGCAGGGCATCTCTTCACAGGCTTGTCCCTGATCTATAGCTGAGGGCAAACACTTGTGTGCTTGTGGGAGAGCCTGTGTCTTTCCTGGAAGCGTTTGGGAGTTTTGCTCAGACGCGTGTTTCCTCAAGTTCAAGAATCAAGATCTAGGATACCTGCAGACAGGTGCCTGTTTGTGTGGAGACAGTCTGTTTGAAACTGTGTTCCTCAGCGCCCGCTCTTTCTCCCCGTCGCTCCACACGCCTGGGAGTCCCTTTCTTTCTCTCCACAAGCACGTGTGTTGACTTCGTCGCACATGTGCATCTGCACAAGCGTTGAGCTCAGCAGAGCGTGTCTCTTGACACTTGATGTGCGTTGGCTGTGTCTGCCTGCTCCAGTGAAGAGAGAAACGGGAAATCATCTTGGTAGAGGCAACAAAGCAAAAGCGAGGCAGGATTGACATCTGCTCAACAGAGACGGATTCCCTGCGCTGACACAGTTCACAGTTACACGAGAAGCAATCTGAGCGGTCCGTCGACCGGAGACGTGTTTCCCAAGAGGTCGTTTAGCGAGTGAACAGCAGTGTGCGCGACTTTCAGGAGTGTGCCTGGAAAGTGCCAGAATCACCAGGAGCATCTGTGCAAAAGCTGCTGCCTCTGTGACCGCATTGAGGCACGTTCGCGTGTCTGCGAGTATATAGACGGCTCTTTCGCGTTCACTCCGAGGGAAACGGTCCGCTATTGCTTCTGTGCGCACAGACGCGATTCCCTTGTCTCTTGCGAACACAGGGAACTCTGTGCATCCAAATCTACAGGCTAAGGACGCGTCTGCATATGTTTTGGTGAACAATCGAGTGTGCGTGTTCTGACAGCTGCCTCTATGCAGACGTCTCCACAGAGCCACTTCTGAATGCCCCGCAGCCCAGGACTGAATGGATACACTAACAAGTGCACCGGTGTGAGCAACCACATATGCAGAAGGACGTCTTTCATCTCACAGAAGCGCGAACGTCTTGGCGTTCAAGCACATGGCAGAAACAAGGTGTGAACAGATGAGCTGCTGCTATTTTCTCCGTTCGGCATGCTTCGTTGTAGCTCTCTTGCCGGTCGCCGGCTTAGCGGCTTGCTTTGCGCGACTAGCTCTGGGGAGAGAAGGAGATAGCGCCGGAAACCTCGCCTTTTGCCTTCTTCGGCGCTGGAACCTGGTTGCTGCGCCTTCTCTTTGTCCATGTGCACACACACGATTCCTCAGCGAAAACCATGCAGAAACCTTTCCACGAGCACCCAGGGATGTGCACCCAGCACCACGTGCACGCACACGCAGCTAGAGAAAAGCACCTACCTTTTCACACACTGAAGCCTAAGCAAACGCGTGGCCACACACACGCACACATCCGCAAGCGCGCCTACTCCCATCTATTGAGGGAAAGACGGACGAGCTCTTTGGTTGCTCTTCACAGGCTTGTCCCTGATCTATAGCTGAGGGCAAACACTTGTGTGCTTGTGGGAGAGCCTGTGTCTTTCCTGGAAGCGTTTGGGAGTTTTGCTCAGACGCGTGTTTCCTCAAGTTCAAGAATCAAGATCTAGGATACCTGCAGACAGGTGCCTGTTTGTGTGGAGACAGTCTGTTTGAAACTGTGTTCCTCAGCGCCCGCTCTTTCTCCCCGTCGCTCCACACGCCTGGGAGTCCCTTTCTTTCTCTCCACAAGCACGTGTGTTGACTTCGTCGCACATGTGCATCTGCACAAGCGTTGAGCTCAGCAGAGCGTGTCTCTTGACACTTGATGTGCGTTGGCTGTGTCTGCCTGCTCCAGTGAAGAGAGAAACGGGAAATCATCTTGGTAGAGGCAACAAAGCAAAAGCGAGGCAGGATTGACATCTGCTCAACAGAGACGGATTCCCTGCGCTGACACAGTTCACAGTTACACGAGAAGCAATCTGAGCGGTCCGTCGACCGGAGACGTGTTTCCCAAGAGGTCGTTTAGCGAGTGAACAGCAGTGTGCGCGACTTTCAGGAGTGTGCCTGGAAAGTGCCAGAATCACCAGGAGCATCTGTGCAAAAGCTGCTGCCTCTGTGACCGCATTGAGGCACGTTCGCGTGTCTGCGAGTATATAGACGGCTCTTTCGCGTTCACTCCGAGGGAAACGGTCCGCTATTGCTTCTGTGCGCACAGACGCGATTCCCTTGTCTCTTGCGAACACAGGGAACTCTGTGCATCCAAATCTACAGGCTAAGGACGCGTCTGCATATGTTTTGGTGAACAATCGAGTGTGCGTGTTCTGACAGCTGCCTCTATGCAGACGTCTCCACAGAGCCACTTCTGAATGCCCCGCAGCCCAGGACTGAATGGATACACTAACAAGTGCACCGGTGTGAGCAACCACATATGCAGAAGGACGTCTTTCATCTCACAGAAGCGCGAACGTCTTGGCGTTCAAGCACATGGCAGAAACAAGGTGTGAACAGATGAGCTGCTGCTATTTTCTCCGTTCGGCATGCTTCGTTGTAGCTCTCTTGCCGGTCGCCGGCTTAGCGGCTTGCTTTGCGCGACTAGCTCTGGGGAGAGAAGGAGATAGCGCCGGAAACCTCGCCTTTTGCCTTCTTCGGCGCTGGAACCTGGTTGCTGCGCCTTCTCTTTGTCCATGTGCACACACACGATTCCTCAGCGAAAACCATGCAGAAACCTTTCCACGAGCACCCAGGGATGTGCACCCAGCACCACGTGCACGCACACGCAGCTAGAGAAAAGCACCTACCTTTTCACACACTGAAGCCTAAGCAAACGCGTGGCCACACACACGCACACATCCGCAAGCGCGCCTACTCCCATCTATTGAGGGAAAGACGGACGAGCTCTTTGGTTGCTCTTCACAGGCTTGTCCCTGATCTATAGCTGAGGGCAAACACTTGTGTGCTTGTGGGAGAGCCTGTGTCTTTCCTGGAAGCGTTTGGGAGTTTTGCTCAGACGCGTGTTTCCTCAAGTTCAAGAATCAAGATCTAGGATACCTGCAGACAGGTGCCTGTTTGTGTGGAGACAGTCTGTTTGAAACTGTGTTCCTCAGCGCCCGCTCTTTCTCCCCGTCGCTCCACACGCCTGGGAGTCCCTTTCTTTCTCTCCACAAGCACGTGTGTTGACTTCGTCGCACATGTGCATCTGCACAAGCGTTGAGCTCAGCAGAGCGTGTCTCTTGACACTTGATGTGCGTTGGCTGTGTCTGCCTGCTCCAGTGAAGAGAGAAACGGGAAATCATCTTGGTAGAGGCAACAAAGCAAAAGCGAGGCAGGATTGACATCTGCTCAACAGAGACGGATTCCCTGCGCTGACACAGTTCACAGTTACACGAGAAGCAATCTGAGCGGTCCGTCGACCGGAGACGTGTTTCCCAAGAGGTCGTTTAGCGAGTGAACAGCAGTGTGCGCGACTTTCAGGAGTGTGCCTGGAAAGTGCCAGAATCACCAGGAGCATCTGTGCAAAAGCTGCTGCCTCTGTGACCGCATTGAGGCACGTTCGCGTGTCTGCGAGTATATAGACGGCTCTTTCGCGTTCACTCCGAGGGAAACGGTCCGCTATTGCTTCTGTGCGCACAGACGCGATTCCCTTGTCTCTTGCGAACACAGGGAACTCTGTGCATCCAAATCTACAGGCTAAGGACGCGTCTGCATATGTTTTGGTGAACAATCGAGTGTGCGTGTTCTGACAGCTGCCTCTATGCAGACGTCTCCACAGAGCCACTTCTGAATGCCCCGCAGCCCAGGACTGAATGGATACACTAACAAGTGCACCGGTGTGAGCAACCACATATGCAGAAGGACGTCTTTCATCTCACAGAAGCGCGAACGTCTTGGCGTTCAAGCACATGGCAGAAACAAGGTGTGAACAGATGAGCTGCTGCTATTTTCTCCGTTCGGCATGCTTCGTTGTAGCTCTCTTGCCGGTCGCCGGCTTAGCGGCTTGCTTTGCGCGACTAGCTCTGGGGAGAGAAGGAGATAGCGCCGGAAACCTCGCCTTTTGCCTTCTTCGGCGCTGGAACCTGGTTGCTGCGCCTTCTCTTTGTCCATGTGCACACACACGATTCCTCAGCGAAAACCATGCAGAAACCTTTCCACGAGCACCCAGGGATGTGCACCCAGCACCACGTGCACGCACACGCAGCTAGAGAAAAGCACCTACCTTTTCACACACTGATGCCTAAGCAAACGCGTGGCCACACACACGCACACATCCGCAAGCGCGCCTACTCCCATCTATTGAGGGAAAGACGGACGAGCAACGTCCTGACAGGCTTGAGGGGAAAAACGTCCGTTGACGGTTGGCGTACTGCACGCCCGCCTACGGGGCTGCAGGGGAATCCACATTTGGAAGGTACCTGAAGATGTGCGCCTGTTCTTGGAGCTCCGCTAGTAGGGTAGCAAAGACACTCGTAGGCAGTACTGAATGCTGCTCCGTGCTACTTCTCCTCCGCTGGCAAATGCTTCACAGTCGCCCGAGGAAAGACGTTTAACAATCGATCTCCAAGAGGAACGAAACACATGATGCCATAAGGCGAAAGAATAGCAGGGCATCTCTTCACAGGCTTGTCCCTGATCTATAGCTGAGGGCAAACACTTGTGTGCTTGTGGGAGAGCCTGTGTCTTTCCTGGAAGCGTTTGGGAGTTTTGCTCAGACGCGTGTTTCCTCAAGTTCAAGAATCAAGATCTAGGATACCTGCAGACAGGTGCCTGTTTGTGTGGAGACAGTCTGTTTGAAACTGTGTTCCTCAGCGCCCGCTCTTTCTCCCCGTCGCTCCACACGCCTGGGAGTCCCTTTCTTTCTCTCCACAAGCACGTGTGTTGACTTCGTCGCACATGTGCATCTGCACAAGCGTTGAGCTCAGCAGAGCGTGTCTCTTGACACTTGATGTGCGTTGGCTGTGTCTGCCTGCTCCAGTGAAGAGAGAAACGGGAAATCATCTTGGTAGAGGCAACAAAGCAAAAGCGAGGCAGGATTGACATCTGCTCAACAGAGACGGATTCCCTGCGCTGACACAGTTCACAGTTACACGAGAAGCAATCTGAGCGGTCCGTCGACCGGAGACGTGTTTCCCAAGAGGTCGTTTAGCGAGTGAACAGCAGTGTGCGCGACTTTCAGGAGTGTGCCTGGAAAGTGCCAGAATCACCAGGAGCATCTGTGCAAAAGCTGCTGCCTCTGTGACCGCATTGAGGCACGTTCGCGTGTCTGCGAGTATATAGACGGCTCTTTCGCGTTCACTCCGAGGGAAACGGTCCGCTATTGCTTCTGTGCGCACAGACGCGATTCCCTTGTCTCTTGCGAACACAGGGAACTCTGTGCATCCAAATCTACAGGCTAAGGACGCGTCTGCATATGTTTTGGTGAACAATCGAGTGTGCGTGTTCTGACAGCTGCCTCTATGCAGACGTCTCCACAGAGCCACTTCTGAATGCCCCGCAGCCCAGGACTGAATGGATACACTAACAAGTGCACCGGTGTGAGCAACCACATATGCAGAAGGACGTCTTTCATCTCACAGAAGCGCGAACGTCTTGGCGTTCAAGCACATGGCAGAAACAAGGTGTGAACAGATGAGCTGCTGCTATTTTCTCCGTTCGGCATGCTTCGTTGTAGCTCTCTTGCCGGTCGCCGGCTTAGCGGCTTGCTTTGCGCGACTAGCTCTGGGGAGAGAAGGAGATAGCGCCGGAAACCTCGCCTTTTGCCTTCTTCGGCGCTGGAACCTGGTTGCTGCGCCTTCTCTTTGTCCATGTGCACACACACGATTCCTCAGCGAAAACCATGCAGAAACCTTTCCACGAGCACCCAGGGATGTGCACCCAGCACCACGTGCACGCACACGCAGCTAGAGAAAAGCACCTACCTTTTCACACACTGAAGCCTAAGCAAACGCGTGGCCACACACACGCACACATCCGCAAGCGCGCCTACTCCCATCTATTGAGGGAAAGACGGACGAGCTCTTTGGTTGCTCTTCACAGGCTTGTCCCTGATCTATAGCTGAGGGCAAACACTTGTGTGCTTGTGGGAGAGCCTGTGTCTTTCCTGGAAGCGTTTGGGAGTTTTGCTCAGACGCGTGTTTCCTCAAGTTCAAGAATCAAGATCTAGGATACCTGCAGACAGGTGCCTGTTTGTGTGGAGACAGTCTGTTTGAAACTGTGTTCCTCAGCGCCCGCTCTTTCTCCCCGTCGCTCCACACGCCTGGGAGTCCCTTTCTTTCTCTCCACAAGCACGTGTGTTGACTTCGTCGCACATGTGCATCTGCACAAGCGTTGAGCTCAGCAGAGCGTGTCTCTTGACACTTGATGTGCGTTGGCTGTGTCTGCCTGCTCCAGTGAAGAGAGAAACGGGAAATCATCTTGGTAGAGGCAACAAAGCAAAAGCGAGGCAGGATTGACATCTGCTCAACAGAGACGGATTCCCTGCGCTGACACAGTTCACAGTTACACGAGAAGCAATCTGAGCGGTCCGTCGACCGGAGACGTGTTTCCCAAGAGGTCGTTTAGCGAGTGAACAGCAGTGTGCGCGACTTTCAGGAGTGTGCCTGGAAAGTGCCAGAATCACCAGGAGCATCTGTGCAAAAGCTGCTGCCTCTGTGACCGCATTGAGGCACGTTCGCGTGTCTGCGAGTATATAGACGGCTCTTTCGCGTTCACTCCGAGGGAAACGGTCCGCTATTGCTTCTGTGCGCACAGACGCGATTCCCTTGTCTCTTGCGAACACAGGGAACTCTGTGCATCCAAATCTACAGGCTAAGGACGCGTCTGCATATGTTTTGGTGAACAATCGAGTGTGCGTGTTCTGACAGCTGCCTCTATGCAGACGTCTCCACAGAGCCACTTCTGAATGCCCCGCAGCCCAGGACTGAATGGATACACTAACAAGTGCACCGGTGTGAGCAACCACATATGCAGAAGGACGTCTTTCATCTCACAGAAGCGCGAACGTCTTGGCGTTCAAGCACATGGCAGAAACAAGGTGTGAACAGATGAGCTGCTGCTATTTTCTCCGTTCGGCATGCTTCGTTGTAGCTCTCTTGCCGGTCGCCGGCTTAGCGGCTTGCTTTGCGCGACTAGCTCTGGGGAGAGAAGGAGATAGCGCCGGAAACCTCGCCTTTTGCCTTCTTCGGCGCTGGAACCTGGTTGCTGCGCCTTCTCTTTGTCCATGTGCACACACACGATTCCTCAGCGAAAACCATGCAGAAACCTTTCCACGAGCACCCAGGGATGTGCACCCAGCACCACGTGCACGCACACGCAGCTAGAGAAAAGCACCTACCTTTTCACACACTGATGCCTAAGCAAACGCGTGGCCACACACACGCACACATCCGCAAGCGCGCCTACTCCCATCTATTGAGGGAAAGACGGACGAGCAACGTCCTGACAGGCTTGAGGGGAAAAACGTCCGTTGACGGTTGGCGTACTGCACGCCCGCCTACGGGGCTGCAGGGGAATCCACATTTGGAAGGTACCTGAAGATGTGCGCCTGTTCTTGGAGCTCCGCTAGTAGGGTAGCAAAGACACTCGTAGGCAGTACTGAATGCTGCTCCGTGCTACTTCTCCTCCGCTGGCAAATGCTTCACAGTCGCCCGAGGAAAGACGTTTAACAATCGATCTCCAAGAGGAACGAAACACATGATGCCATAAGGCGAAAGAATAGCAGGGCATCTCTTCACAGGCTTGTCCCTGATCTATAGCTGAGGGCAAACACTTGTGTGCTTGTGGGAGAGCCTGTGTCTTTCCTGGAAGCGTTTGGGAGTTTTGCTCAGACGCGTGTTTCCTCAAGTTCAAGAATCAAGATCTAGGATACCTGCAGACAGGTGCCTGTTTGTGTGGAGACAGTCTGTTTGAAACTGTGTTCCTCAGCGCCCGCTCTTTCTCCCCGTCGCTCCACACGCCTGGGAGTCCCTTTCTTTCTCTCCACAAGCACGTGTGTTGACTTCGTCGCACATGTGCATCTGCACAAGCGTTGAGCTCAGCAGAGCGTGTCTCTTGACACTTGATGTGCGTTGGCTGTGTCTGCCTGCTCCAGTGAAGAGAGAAACGGGAAATCATCTTGGTAGAGGCAACAAAGCAAAAGCGAGGCAGGATTGACATCTGCTCAACAGAGACGGATTCCCTGCGCTGACACAGTTCACAGTTACACGAGAAGCAATCTGAGCGGTCCGTCGACCGGAGACGTGTTTCCCAAGAGGTCGTTTAGCGAGTGAACAGCAGTGTGCGCGACTTTCAGGAGTGTGCCTGGAAAGTGCCAGAATCACCAGGAGCATCTGTGCAAAAGCTGCTGCCTCTGTGACCGCATTGAGGCACGTTCGCGTGTCTGCGAGTATATAGACGGCTCTTTCGCGTTCACTCCGAGGGAAACGGTCCGCTATTGCTTCTGTGCGCACAGACGCGATTCCCTTGTCTCTTGCGAACACAGGGAACTCTGTGCATCCAAATCTACAGGCTAAGGACGCGTCTGCATATGTTTTGGTGAACAATCGAGTGTGCGTGTTCTGACAGCTGCCTCTATGCAGACGTCTCCACAGAGCCACTTCTGAATGCCCCGCAGCCCAGGACTGAATGGATACACTAACAAGTGCACCGGTGTGAGCAACCACATATGCAGAAGGACGTCTTTCATCTCACAGAAGCGCGAACGTCTTGGCGTTCAAGCACATGGCAGAAACAAGGTGTGAACAGATGAGCTGCTGCTATTTTCTCCGTTCGGCATGCTTCGTTGTAGCTCTCTTGCCGGTCGCCGGCTTAGCGGCTTGCTTTGCGCGACTAGCTCTGGGGAGAGAAGGAGATAGCGCCGGAAACCTCGCCTTTTGCCTTCTTCGGCGCTGGAACCTGGTTGCTGCGCCTTCTCTTTGTCCATGTGCACACACACGATTCCTCAGCGAAAACCATGCAGAAACCTTTCCACGAGCACCCAGGGATGTGCACCCAGCACCACGTGCACGCACACGCAGCTAGAGAAAAGCACCTACCTTTTCACACACTGATGCCTAAGCAAACGCGTGGCCACACACACGCACACATCCGCAAGCGCGCCTACTCCCATCTATTGAGGGAAAGACGGACGAGCTCTTTGGTTGCTCTTCACAGGCTTGTCCCTGATCTATAGCTGAGGGCAAACACTTGTGTGCTTGTGGGAGAGCCTGTGTCTTTCCTGGAAGCGTTTGGGAGTTTTGCTCAGACGCGTGTTTCCTCAAGTTCAAGAATCAAGATCTAGGATACCTGCAGACAGGTGCCTGTTTGTGTGGAGACAGTCTGTTTGAAACTGTGTTCCTCAGCGCCCGCTCTTTCTCCCCGTCGCTCCACACGCCTGGGAGTCCCTTTCTTTCTCTCCACAAGCACGTGTGTTGACTTCGTCGCACATGTGCATCTGCACAAGCGTTGAGCTCAGCAGAGCGTGTCTCTTGACACTTGATGTGCGTTGGCTGTGTCTGCCTGCTCCAGTGAAGAGAGAAACGGGAAATCATCTTGGTAGAGGCAACAAAGCAAAAGCGAGGCAGGATTGACATCTGCTCAACAGAGACGGATTCCCTGCGCTGACACAGTTCACAGTTACACGAGAAGCAATCTGAGCGGTCCGTCGACCGGAGACGTGTTTCCCAAGAGGTCGTTTAGCGAGTGAACAGCAGTGTGCGCGACTTTCAGGAGTGTGCCTGGAAAGTGCCAGAATCACCAGGAGCATCTGTGCAAAAGCTGCTGCTTCTGTGACCGCATTGAGGCACGTTCGCGTGTCTGCGAGTATATAGACGGCTCTTTCGCGTTCACTCCGAGGGAAACGGTCCGCTATTGCTTCTGTGCGCACAGACGCGATTCCCTTGTCTCTTGCGAACACAGGGAACTCTGTGCATCCAAATCTACAGGCTAAGGACGCGTCTGCATATGTTTTGGTGAACAATCGAGTGTGCGTGTTCTGACAGCTGCCTCTATGCAGACGTCTCCACAGAGCCACTTCTGAATGCCCCGCAGCCCAGGACTGAATGGATACACTAACAAGTGCACCGGTGTGAGCAACCACATATGCAGAAGGACGTCTTTCATCTCACAGAAGCGCGAACGTCTTGGCGTTCAAGCACATGGCAGAAACAAGGTGTGAACAGATGAGCTGCTGCTATTTTCTCCGTTCGGCATGCTTCGTTGTAGCTCTCTTGCCGGTCGCCGGCTTAGCGGCTTGCTTTGCGCGACTAGCTCTGGGGAGAGAAGGAGATAGCGCCGGAAACCTCGCCTTTTGCCTTCTTCGGCGCTGGAACCTGGTTGCTGCGCCTTCTCTTTGTCCATGTGCACACACACGATTCCTCAGCGAAAACCATGCAGAAACCTTTCCACGAGCACCCAGGGATGTGCACCCAGCACCACGTGCACGCACACGCAGCTAGAGAAAAGCACCTACCTTTTCACACACTGATGCCTAAGCAAACGCGTGGCCACACACACGCACACATCCGCAAGCGCGCCTACTCCCATCTATTGAGGGAAAGACGGACGAGCTCTTTGGTTGCTCTTCACAGGCTTGTCCCTGATCTATAGCTGAGGGCAAACACTTGTGTGCTTGTGGGAGAGCCTGTGTCTTTCCTGGAAGCGTTTGGGAGTTTTGCTCAGACGCGTGTTTCCTCAAGTTCAAGAATCAAGATCTAGGATACCTGCAGACAGGTGCCTGTTTGTGTGGAGACAGTCTGTTTGAAACTGTGTTCCTCAGCGCCCGCTCTTTCTCCCCGTCGCTCCACACGCCTGGGAGTCCCTTTCTTTCTCTCCACAAGCACGTGTGTTGACTTCGTCGCACATGTGCATCTGCACAAGCGTTGAGCTCAGCAGAGCGTGTCTCTTGACACTTGATGTGCGTTGGCTGTGTCTGCCTGCTCCAGTGAAGAGAGAAACGGGAAATCATCTTGGTAGAGGCAACAAAGCAAAAGCGAGGCAGGATTGACATCTGCTCACAGAGACGGATTCCTGCGCTGACACAGTTCACAGTTACACGAGAAGCAATCTGAGCGGTCCGTCGACCGGAGACGTGTTTCCCAAGAGGTCGTTTAGCGAGTGAAGCAGCAGTGTGCGCGACTTCAGGAGTGTGCCTGGAAAGTGCCAGAATCACCAGGAGCATCTGTGCAAAAGCTGCTGCCTCTGTGACCGCATTGAGGCACGTTCGCGTGTCTGCGAGTATATAGACGGCTCTTTCTGCGTTCACTCCGAGGGAAACGGTCCGCTATTGCTTCTGTGCGCACAGACGCGATTCCCTTGTCTCTTGCGAACACAGGGAACTCTGTGCATCCAAATCTACAGGCTAAGGACGCGTCTGCATATGTTTTGGTGAACAATCGAGTGTGCGTGTTCTGACAGCTGCCTCTATGCAGACGTCTCCACAGAGCCACTTCTGAATGCCCCGCAGCCCAGGACTGAATGGATACACTAACAAGTGCACCGGTGTGAGCAACCACATATGCAGAAGGACGTCTTTCATCTCACAGAAGCGCGAACGTCTTGGCGTTCAAGCACATGGCAGAAACAAGGTGTGAACAGATGAGCTGCTGCTATTTTCTCCGTTCGGCATGCTTCGTTGTAGCTCTCTTGCCGGTCGCCGGCTTAGCGGCTTGCTTTGCGCGACTAGCTCTGGGGAGAGAAGGAGATAGCGCCGGAAACCTCGCCTTTTGCCTTCTTCGGCGCTGGAACCTGGTTGCTGCGCCTTCTCTTTGTCCATGTGCACACACACGATTCCTCAGCGAAAACCATGCAGAAACCTTTCCACGAGCACCCAGGGATGTGCACCCAGCACCACGTGCACGCACACGCAGCTAGAGAAAAGCACCTACCTTTTCACACACTGATGCCTAAGCAAACGCGTGGCCACACACACGCACACATCCGCAAGCGCGCCTACTCCCATCTATTGAGGGAAAGACGGACGAGCTCTTTGGTTGCTCTTCACAGGCTTGTCCCTGATCTATAGCTGAGGGCAAACACTTGTGTGCTTGTGGGAGAGCCTGTGTCTTTCCTGGAAGCGTTTGGGAGTTTTGCTCAGACGCGTGTTTCCTCAAGTTCAAGAATCAAGATCTAGGATACCTGCAGACAGGTGCCTGTTTGTGTGGAGACAGTCTGTTTGAAACTGTGTTCCTCAGCGCCCGCTCTTTCTCCCCGTCGCTCCACACGCCTGGGAGTCCCTTTCTTTCTCTCCACAAGCACGTGTGTTGACTTCGTCGCACATGTGCATCTGCACAAGCGTTGAGCTCAGCAGAGCGTGTCTCTTGACACTTGATGTGCGTTGGCTGTGTCTGCCTGCTCCAGTGAAGAGAGAAACGGGAAATCATCTTGGTAGAGGCAACAAAGCAAAAGCGAGGCAGGATTGACATCTGCTCAACAGAGACGGATTCCCTGCGCTGACACAGTTCACAGTTACACGAGAAGCAATCTGAGCGGTCCGTCGACCGGAGACGTGTTTCCCAAGAGGTCGTTTAGCGAGTGAACAGCAGTGTGCGCGACTTTCAGGAGTGTGCCTGGAAAGTGCCAGAATCACCAGGAGCATCTGTGCAAAAGCTGCTGCCTCTGTGACCGCATTGAGGCACGTTCGCGTGTCTGCGAGTATATAGACGGCTCTTTCGCGTTCACTCCGAGGGAAACGGTCCGCTATTGCTTCTGTGCGCACAGACGCGATTCCCTTGTCTCTTGCGAACACAGGAACTCTGTGCATCCAAATCTACAGGCTAAGGACGCGTCTGCATATGTTTTGGTGAACAATCGAGTGTGCGTGTTCTGACAGCTGCCTCTATGCAGACGTCTCCACAGAGCCACTTCTGAATGCCCCGCAGCCAGGACTGAATGGATACACTAACAAGTGCACCGGTGTGAGCAACCACATATGCAGAAGGACGTCTTTCATCTCACAGAAGCGCGAACGTCTTGGCGTTCAAGCACATGGCAGAAACAAGGTGTGAACAGATGAGCTGCTGCTATTTTCTCCGTTCGGCATGCTTCGTTGTAGCTCTCTTGCCGGTCGCCGGCTTAGCGGCTTGCTTTGCGCGACTAGCTCTGGGGAGAGAAGGAGATAGCGCCGGAAACCTCGCCTTTGCCTTCTTCGGCGCTGGAACCTGGTTGCTGCGCCTTCTCTTTGTCCATGTGCACACACACGATTCCTCAGCGAAAACCATGCAGAAACCTTTCCACGAGCACCCAGGGATGTGCACCCCAGCACCACGTGCACGCACACGCAGCTAGAGAAAAGCACCTACCTTTTCACACACTGAAGCCTAAGCAAACGCGTGGCCACACACACGCACACATCCGCAAGCGCGCCTACTCCCATCTATTGAGGGAAAGACGGACGAGCAACGTCCTGACAGGCTTGAGGGAAAAACGTCCGTTGACGGTTGGCGTACTGCACGCCCCGCCTACGGGGCTGCAGGGAATCCACATTTGGAAGGTACCTGAAGATGTGTGCCTGTTCTTGGAGCTCCGCTAGTAGGGTAGCAAAGACACTCGTAGGCAGTACTGAATGCTGCTCCGTGCTACTTCTCCTCCGCTGGCAAATGCTTCACAGTCGCCCTAGGAAAGACGTTTAACAATCGATCTCCAAGAGGAACGAAACACATGATGCCATAAGGCGAAAGAATAGCAGGGCATCTCTTCACAGGCTTGTCCCTGATCTATAGCTGAGGGCAAACACTTGTGTGCTTGTGGGAGAGCCTGTGTCTTTCCTGGAAGCGTTTGGGAGTTTTGCTCAGACGCGTGTTTCCTCAAGTTCAAGAATCAAGATCTAGGATACCTGCAGACAGGTGCCTGTTTGTGTGGAGACAGTCTGTTTGAAACTGTGTTCCTCAGCGCCCGCTCTTTCTCCCCGTCGCTCCACACGCCTGGGAGTCCCTTTCTTTCTCTCCACAAGCACGTGTGTTGACTTCGTCGCACATGTGCATCTGCACAAGCGTTGAGCTCAGCAGAGCGTGTCTCTTGACACTTGATGTGCGTTGGCTGTGTCTGCCTGCTCCAGTGAAGAGAGAAACGGGAAATCATCTTGGTAGAGGCAACAAAGCAAAAGCGAGGCAGGATTGACATCTGCTCAACAGAGACGGATTCCCTGCGCTGACACAGTTCACAGTTACACGAGAAGCAATCTGAGCGGTCCGTCGACCGGAGACGTGTTTCCCAAGAGGTCGTTTAGCGACGTGAACAGCAGTGTGCGCGACTTTCAGGAGTGTGCCTGGAAAGTGCCAGAATCACCAGGAGCATCTGTGCAAAAGCTGCTGCCTCTGTGACCGCATTGAGGCACGTTCGCGTGTCTGCGAGTATATAGACGGCTCTTTCGCGTTCACTCCGAGGGAAACGGTCCGCTATTGCTTCTGTGCGCACAGACGCGATTCCCTTGTCTCTTGCGAACACAGGGAACTCTGTGCATCCAAATCTACAGGCTAAGGACGCGTCTGCATATGTTTTGGTGAACAATCGAGTGTGCGTGTTCTGACAGCTGCCTCTATGCAGACGTCTCCACAGAGCCACTTCTGAATGCCCCGCAGCCCAGGACTGAATGGATACACTAACAAGTGCACCGGTGTGAGCAACCACATATGCAGAAGGACGTCTTTCATCTCACAGAAGCTGCGAACGTCTTGGCGTTCAAGCACATGGCAGAAACAAGGTGTGAACAGATGAGCTGCTGCTATTTTCTCCGTTCGGCATGCTTCGTTGTAGCTCTCTTGCCGGTCGCCGGCTTAGCGGCTTGCTTTGCGCGACTAGCTCTGGGGAGAGAAGGAGATAGCGCCGGAAACCTCGCCTTTTGCCTTCTTCGGCGCTGGAACCTGGTTGCTGCGCCTTCTCTTTGTCCATGTGCACACACACGATTCCTCAGCGAAAACCATGCAGAAACCTTTCCACGAGCACCCAGGGATGTGCACCCAGCACCACGTGCACGCACACGCAGCTAGAGAAAAGCACCTACCTTTTCACACACTGAAGCCTAAGCAAACGCGTGGCCACACACACGCACACATCCGCAAGCGCGCCTACTCCCATCTATTGAGGGAAAGACGGACGAGCAACGTCCTGACAGGCTTGAGGGAAAAACGTCCGTTGACGGTTTGGCGTACTGCACGCCCGCCTACGGGGCTGCAGGGGAATCCACATTTGGAAGGTACCTGAAGATGTGTGCCTGTTCTTGGAGCTCCGCTAGTAGGGTAGCAAAGACACTCGTAGGCAGTACTGAATGCTGCTCCGTTGCTACTTCTCCTCCGCTGGCAAATGCTTCACAGTCGCCCTAGGAAAGACGTTTAACAATCGATCTCCAAGAGGAACGAAACACATGATGCCATAAGGCGAAAGAATAGCAGGGCATCTCTTCACAGGCTTGTCCCTGATCTATAGCTGAGGGCAAACACTTGTGTGCTTGTGGGAGAGCCTGTGTCTTTCCTGGAAGCGTTTGGGAGTTTTGCTCAGACGCGTGTTTCCTCAAGTTCAAGAATCAAGATCTAGGATACCTGCAGACAGGTGCCTGTTTGTGTGGAGACAGTCTGTTTGAAACTGTGTTCCTCAGCGCCCGCTCTTTCTCCCCGTCGCTCCACACGCCTGGGAGTCCCTTTCTTTCTCTCCACAAGCACGTGTGTTGACTTCGTCGCACATGTGCATCTGCACAAGCGTTGAGCTCAGCAGAGCGTGTCTCTTGACACTTGATGTGCGTTGGCTGTGTCTGCCTGCTCCAGTGAAGAGAGAAACGGAAATCATCTTGGTAGAGGCAACAAAGCAAAAGCGAGGCAGGATTGACATCTGCTCAACAGAGACGGATTCCCTGCGCTGACACAGTTCACAGTTACACGAGAAGCAATCTGAGCGGTCCGTCGACCGGAGACGTGTTTCCCAAGAGGTCGTTTAGCGAGTGAACAGCAGTGTGCGCGACTTTCAGGAGTGTGCCTGGAAAGTGCCAGAATCACCAGGAGCATCTGTGCAAAAGCTGCTGCCTCTGTGACCGCATTGAGGCACGTTCGCGTGTCTGCGAGTATATAGACGACTCTTTCGCGTTCACTCCGAGGGAAACGGTCCGCTATTGCTTCTGTGCGCACAGACGCGATTCCCTTGTCTCTTGCGAACACAGGGAACTCTGTGCATCCAAATCTACAGGCTAAGGACGCGTCTGCATATGTTTTGGTGAACAATCGAGTGTGCGTGTTCTGACAGCTGCCTCTATGCAGACGTCTCCACAGAGCCACTTCTGAATGCCCCGCAGCCCAGGACTGAATGGATACACTAACAAGTGCACCGGTGTGAGCAACCACATATGCAGAAGGACGTCTTTCATCTCACAGAAGCGCGAACGTCTTGGCGTTCAAGCACATGGCAGAAACAAGGTGTGAACAGATGAGCTGCTGCTATTTTCTCCGTTCGGCATGCTTCGTTGTAGCTCTCTTGCCGGTCGCCGGCTTAGCGGCTTGCTTTGCGCGACTAGCTCTGGGGAGAGAAGGAGATAGCGCCGGAAACCTCGCCTTTTGCCTTCTTCGGCGCTGGAACCTGGTTGCTGCGCCTTCTCTTTGTCCATGTGCACACACACGATTCCTCAGCGAAAACCATGCAGAAACCTTTCCACGAGCACCCAGGGATGTGCACCCAGCACCACGTGCACGCACACGCAGCTAGAGAAAAGCACCTACCTTTTCACACACTGAAGCCTAAGCAAACGCGTGGCCACACACACGCACACATCCGCAAGCGCGCCTACTCCCATCTATTGAGGGAAAGACGGACGAGCAACGTCCTGACAGGCTTGAGGGGAAAAACGTCCGTTGACGGTTGGCGTACTGCACGCCCGCCTACGGGGCTGCAGGGGAATCCACATTTGGAAGGTACCTGAAGATGTGTGCCTGTTCTTGGAGCTCCGCTAGTAGGGTAGCAAAGACACTCGTAGGCAGTACTGAATGCTGCTCCGTGCTACTTCTCCTCCGCTGGCAAATGCTTCACAGTCGCCCTAGGAAAGACGTTTAACAATCGATCTCCAAGAGGAACGAAACACATGATGCCATAAGGCGAAAGAATAGCAGGGCATCTCTTCACAGGCTTGTCCCTGATCTATAGCTGAGGGCAAACACTTGTGTGCTTGTGA